>NC_141875.1:635784385-635911885 GCF_056163025.1 Triticum urartu
CCTGAGGACGATAGTATGTCTATTATTCTTGGAAGACCCTTTTTGAATACTGTAGGGGCTGTTATTGATTGCACTAAAGGCAATGTCACTTTTCATGTTAATGGTAATGAGCATACGGTACACTTTCCGAGGAAACAACCTCAAGTTCATAGTATCAACTCTATTGGAAAAATTCCATCAATTATATTTGGAGGTTTTGAATTTCCTCTTCCTACTGTCAAGAAGAAATATGATATTCTTATTATTGGGGATGTGCATATCCCGTTGAGGTAACATAGTGTTATTCAAAATTTCTTCGGTTCCATGTTATTCGAAATGAGTTCGTTAACAAGACTTGATCAACCTTGTTAGTGGATTTCTTTTGATGATCATGAGATGGATGAAACTAGAAGGCACAACCTTCTGTACCCCACTTTTACTCTCTGTTATTTATATTAAATAAAATAAAAATAATTATTTGTCTGTCTGTTATCTGATTATCCATGCAATATAAAAATACATCGAAAATAAAAGTTCTCCAAATTCCCTGAAAATTAAATATGATTTTTTCTAGAATATTTGAGGATTTATGGAACAAAGAACACACCAGGGGGGCAACCACCTTGCCACGAGGGTGGAGGGCGCGCCCCCTGCCTCGTGGGCCCATGGTGGCCCCCTCCACTTATTCCTGCACCCACATACTTCATCTTCCTCCCACAAACACGAATAACCAGCTCAAGCACGAGTTCTGGCTCATCTTGCTGCCATTTTCGATCTCCTTGCTCAAAGCACCTCTCACAAAACTGCTTGGGGAGATTGTTCCTTGGTATGTGACTCCTCCATTGGTCCAATTATTTTTTGTTCTAGTGTTTTATTCATTGCAAATTTTTGCTGCTTAGGTGACCCTATTCTTGAGCTTGCATGTCAAATTTATATGGTCAAAAGTAGTTTTGATGCATGATATAGGCCCTAGGCACTTGTAGGAGTAGTTGCTATCAATATTATTGAGTTTGGTTTACTTTTATTTTGAAGTTACTAAAAAATTTCAGAATTTTTCAGAGGAAGAAAAATGCTTAGGAAAATGTTCCAAGGTGGTTCTTCAAAGAAGCAAGGACCCAGGCTTGCAATGTGTGATGTTGACGAAGAGCCACCAAGAGACGCTCCAGTGCGTCCTTGTGAGTGGCCTTCTGAAAATTTTATGGATCAAGCGGGAATAAAAGAAGAATTCAACGCATATTTGCGTAACACTGATCTCGTGAGCTTCTAGGAAGAGAAGTGCAGTCAGCACCATGAGCTCACTAGCTCCTTTGTGAGGAGGTTTGAATTTTCCACTTCACGTAATTCTCCAACTGTCCTGTTTGATCTTTATGATAAATCTTATACCATGGACTTAGAGGATTTTACCACTGCATGCAAACTTCCACAATGGGGTAGTATAAGGGATCCTCGCAAATCTGAATTTAGAGATCTTCTTGCTGATATAACTGTGGGAGAATCTAGGGATATTACACAAGCTACCATAGGGAGCATTCACTTTCCCTCCATACATTATTTTGCTCTCTTCATAGGTAGATGCATAAATGGTAAAGACGAGGCATGTCACGTGTGTGTCCCTGACCTCAGTATTCTTAGGAGTGATGTGTTAGGAGACAAATCATATAATTTGGGAGCCATTGTTGCACGTAGGTTGCATCTTAATAGACGTAATGAAGATTTCTTTGGCGGAATTTATGCAACCCGCGTAGCTAATTTTCTTGGTATAGATGTGCGCGAAGATGATATTGAATTACCTCCTGCCTATCTAGATTTTAATGCTATGGTTCACCACCAGTTTGTCGAGAGGAACGAATCACCTCTCCAGTATCGACTAATCTTTGACAGATGTCGTGCTGTCCGTATTACTCTCCCTGCTCCTGCTTTCTTTGATTATCAGGCAAGAGGATATACTATTACCAGAGAGGAGGTAGATGAGTACGAGAGGAGAGAGGAGGCTGCTCGTCGCCACGCTGCAGCTCAGCAGGCGATAGCTGCTGCATCACAGTACGACCCCAACAACTATTATTATGGATATCAGCCAGGCCAGCCGTGACCATAGACTAACTTAGGCCAAAAGCCTAAGCTTGGGGGAGTACGTATTTCTCACCGACATTACATTTATGCTCACACACTCATTGCTAGATGTCGGTGCTCATTCTTTTTCATTGTATCATCCATGCTAGTTTAATTTCCTTTTCATGCTTTCTTCTTGTGTGTTTAATAAACCTTAAGAAAAAACCAAAAAAATTAGTTGTAGCTTTTAATCAGTTTAATTTTCATGCTTGTAGTAGTAATTAAAAAGAAAACCCAAAAATATTTCTTGTTCGTCTTTTGCTTGTTGGGAGCTTTCCCGTATAAATAGTTTTATTTTTTTTCTTTTCTTTGGGGGTCGATAGGACAAGACCATAATTAAATTGTTGAAACGGCTCTAATATGCATTATTGTTTATCTGACAAAAGAGCCCATATTGCCTTGTCTTCTCCTATTTATTGAATGCTTGCAGATTCCAGCTTAGTCCAATGCACGTGCACTATTATTATTATTCACATCGTTCCATCGTGCAAGTGAAAGGCAATTATGATGATATATGATGGACTAACTGATATGAGAAAAGCTGGTATGAACTCGACCTCTTTTGTTTTTATAAATATGATTAGTTCATCGTTTGCAATGACAACTAGAGATCATAGTTTCTTGTGCCATGCTTGATTAGCTATGAGTTACTAGTAGAGTGCCCGTGCGTTGCCACGGGCTCTTGAATTTTTTTACAAGAGTTTCATGTTAAACTTCACATGCACAAACAATATAACACAAACACAATTACTGAATAATTGAAGTCCATTTTGCAATGAAAAATGATACCAAAAAGAAAGACTAACAACATTTATCACCTGTCTCGTAGATGGTCTGGAGCAAGCATGCAATATATGTAAGTATATATATATATATTAAAATATTATATTTCGTTGCAATTATTAATTACAAAGTTTATGCAGTTGGTCTTACACCATCGTGTAAGAACATATCATCTTTCAAAAGGCATTCCAATCGTCCGTTGGTAACAAGATGTCCACGAACAAGGTTTTCTTGGGGGCAGACATGATTGATTTGATGACTGAGATATCTCTAGGCGTACAAACATAGTCTGTCGACTTCATAAAAAAGTGAGCCAACTTAGACAACAAAATGAGCCAAATTAGTTGAATACAGAAGGCAATTTCACAAAGAAAATATTGATAATAACATTAAAGAAATACCTTGTGCGATAACATTTAAATTGACATCCTTTTTTGGTTTGTTATGAGATATCACCGCTTCGACATCATTATATTGTAAAAAACTCGGTGAATTTACTGTCCCTTTCAGCAACTTCGCATCGGAACCCTCAATGGATTCTTTTTGTGCATATCCAAAGTCCATATCCATGTCTCCTATATTCTGAAAAAACATTAATATACAAAAATATACCTTTCGTATTTGCATGTACAATATACATACCAAGGAAGGTTAGCTATAAGCACCTCTTCTCGTGGTGTTCCGGTGCGATCTGTCATCGTTACATCAGTGCATATGTCGAGACCCATCACTTTGTATCTACGATGAAATATATATGATCAAATATAAATGATATTTTCTACTGCATAATACTCCCTCCTATTTTTTTAGTCTACGCATAACTCACATCACGCATACCAAGGAGACCTACTTGAAATTGCCCCTGTGCTAGTTGAATTGTAGCGACCAGGAAAGCTGGGAAGCTATGATCACCGGAGCCAGTTATTGGCCCGTCCTCCTCGTTTCCTCTGCATGGCTGTTATTGGCCCATTCTCCTTTGCATGCGCTGCATGCGCGGTCAGTAATTAATGCATAGGAGGAGGTAGCATTGCATGGCGGGCTGAAGATTAGGATAGACTTGGAAGAAACCGCTACAAATCAGGATCGCGCAGCGTATTGCGGAAAAACAAGAAAAAACTTATGCGCGGAGTAAAAGGGATCGGAGGGAATATAATCATATATAATATCTGGAAAAAACAAAAGTGAAACTGACACAACTATTTTATCTATAAAAAACATAGTTGACATTATTAGGAAAATATGTTGATTAAATAATTGTACTAACACAAAATTTGGGGAAAACAACAAACTGTAATGTTCATATATAAGTAAATAGTCATATGAAAATTATTTAAATTATTAATATAGGCCATGGAAAATTGTCCAACAAAAGAAAAAAACATGCAAACAAACCTTCTTCAACCAAGTATATTTTTTCTCTCAATTTTATTGTGATACCCTTAGTATATGAAAGGTAGTTATAAAATATATTTATTTTTATGAACCATATTTCATATATATATATATACACACACACACACTTTTATTGTTTTTGTGAGGTATGTATACTTTCAATATCTATTTTTTTGTCATAAATTCCCACACATGCGAGTTTAGAATTTCTATCGTTGAGCAAAATTTTCACGCAAGGCCCAAATTAGCTATCCACCACGGCCCAACCAGCACCCAAACTTAGCCCCCTAAAAAATAACTATAAAAGAAATTACCTTATACACAGTATATTTTTTTTGAGGGATTACAGTATACCTGGACAAATTGGCCGGCCCGACACGGCCCGGCCCGGCCAGGATTACACGGGCCAAGCACGACACTTCTCGGCCAGGCACGCGTGCTGGCCTCCCCGGCCAAGGCACAGCAAAGTTGCCTCACGGGCCGGCTCAAGGGCCCACCTGGCGCGCTGGCCTCTGGGCTCACTGGCCACCCCTCGCCTTTTCCCCTCCCCCCGCCACATCCCAACCCAAACCCCACTCACTCACCACTCTCCCCTCCACTCACTCACTTCCTCTTGCACTTTACCCTCCCCCGCCGCATCGCCGCGTGCCTCACTCACCGGTCCTCTCCACTCACCCGCCACCTCTCGCCCTCCCCCATCCCCCCACCGCATCGTCGCGCGAGTCGCCGAGCCCGCAACCGCGCGACTCCGTCCGCCGACCACCGCATCAGTCCCATGCCGTGGCCGGTCTTGTGGCTCATTCACCTCTCTTCTCCACTCACTCCAACATCTCGGCCATCTCCCCTCCCCCCTCCGCATCGCCACGCGCATCGACCATGCGACTCCGCCCACCGACCACCGCATCGGCGCAGCTAGGGGCTCCAACGAGCTGTGTGCGGCGCGACCAACGAGGACGGGCGCAGTGAGCTTACTGAAACGGGCGCCGGTGCTCGGTCTGGTCCCGTTCCCCTCGCATCTGCGGCGGTGTTCGTCTCCGGCGAGGTGGCAGGTGGATCCGAAGCGCGACAATTCAGTGGGGAATCGCTGGGAGGGGGAGGAAGGACGAAAAAAACCATGATAGGTGGGACAAAAATTAACCATGAAACGGAGACTACCAACTAAGACATTAGGAGTAGAGATAAACTCTATAAAAATCAATGAAAAAAGTAGCGCGCTATAACAAAATAGGAGCGGCCTTAAAATACGCTATTAGCATGCTATATCGCACTATGGCATTCTATTAGCGAGGCAGTGTACATTGATTTATTTAGCTAGACAATTCTATAGCGTGCTATTAGCGGTGCTTTTTTCAGTGAAAAATACATTACAAATATATTAGTAGTAGACTCAAGGAAGCATCAATACATTTGTCAACATGCATTCCCTTGAATGGTAGCTTAATAACCCATCACAAAATGGTAGTTACGGAAGATGTATACAAGAGGAGACAACAACATGTAGTCAATTTAAAACACAAGTATAAGAATTATACTCTGCTTTAGTGCAAGCCATTCAAAAAGCGTACTTGATTCAAGTTTGGATATGAGAACACCGTGACAAAAGTTTCTCTTTTTAGGATTCGTCGATGCCTCACCGTGCACCTCTCCTAGTCTCCCTTTCCTCCGTACATTTTTCGCATCCTCAATTTCTCCTAGCGTTCCTTCAAACAAGAAAATGAGAAGATATTTTTTTCAAGGGGCATCAACACAGAACCATGACCTTCGCATCTTCTTGAATACTATTGGTGAGTGAACCTTCATGCGGATCCATGTTTTCCATTGACAACGTCCTCCGCCCTGGCCTATATCACACAAGTTCTTTTCCATCAGATCTACAATGCCATATAACAAGATGATTTAAGAATGAACGTGTAAGTATTCCTAGCATGAAAAGCATAGCAAATTCGAGTGCCAAAGCATAACAGTGAAGTTGTACACTTTCATGCGGAGTTGAGCTTCAATACAATGCCAGAGCTCTATCTTCAGCGAACTGGTAATATGAAAATATCAGTACCAAAAATATAATCGTGAAATGGTGAGCACGAACTTAACTTTGGATGTTCAGTGCCAATTATGATGCCCAACTCAGTTGATGTTACCATGGAGAATTATATAACAAGCATTGAGCGTTAAGTAGCTTGAAACCTTATACTTAAGGTCACTTGTCTATCTGATTGTAAATGATAGGATGCAATATTACATTATCATTACTTAATTGAAGAATATAATTATATTTGCGATTGTTATTAAAGCAATCTTCATACACAAATTCTAGAGCATCAAATTTCTCTTTGTATAGAAGGTCCTAAAATCAGTGAGCTCTAGAAACTTCAGCCAGAAAATTATCGCGAGGGCATACAAATTGAAGTATAATTCAAAGAATCAACCCGGGAAACTACAACCAGGAACCATTTTATTTCGGCTTCAGTTCCTAATTTTTTTAATATTGACTATCTAGTGTGGAAAAGAGTGATTTATAACCTCTGTGTCCATATCGGTATGTCCCAGTTTCAGTCGTCATCATTTCAGTTACAGTTTCCTCTTGTGCAAGCCCCAAATCAGTAAGCTTCAGCTTCTTACGGTTTGTAGTAAGCAAAAAATTATCTGCCCACACAAAACTTTTATTAGGACATCATAAAAGCATAAAAAGTGTGACAGAGCAGCTCTAATATAAAGGAAAAAAACAACTACTGGAAGAAGCTACAAGGTAAAGCAAGCAAAACAAAATGGTAAGACTGATAGGGAGAAAGAAACAAATCATGAGTGAACCATGAACAGGTACTAAAGCAAAGCAGATACCATGGATGTGAAATCAGGAACATTCAAGAATATGATGTAGAAACATCTTACTGAAAATTTTAGATGATTAACGGACCAACTACTGAAAATCAAAGAAGCTGAACCAAAAAGAAGAAACTAAAAACAATACCTTCGCAAGTAGTCATTCATTTTTGAAACCAGATCCTATGACGATGAGGTGCAAAAGGTGAAACAAATAGTACTCACACAAATAAGAAAAGAGTGTTTTATTGAAGTGTCGTAAATAGTTAAAAGCAGATGCCTCTAACCCACTTGATTCTACAAGTAAATAAGCAACAGATCTTATTGCTGAATGCAATGGTTGGTATCCAAACGGGAAAAGGGTACATCGTCTTTAACCTGTTGACGCTATGACAGATTTAATCACCATTAGAAATAATCCTGATTAGAAATGCATTAGGATTTCTAATAAACCCCATGATGCAGCAAATTGGTATTATGAATCAAAATGTTTAGAAATCATGTAATTCTACCGCAACAAATTTATTATGAATATTGAACATATTAAGGAGAAGTGTCTTGGCAAAAATAGAATAAAGCACTCAGGATAAGAATCTCATCTGCCAATGGAACCTAATCCAATAAATATAGGTAAAGATGAATAAAAACTTCCCATGACAGTGCTCCAAGTCATCATGATTTGCACACAGAGAGTCGGGCCCATTGCCTCCGCGTCTGCTCCCAGCTCCATCTGCGGACCACCACCATATCCCGCGGCAGCTCCAGCGGCGTCCCTTCCGATCGGGGGCGACCACATCAGCGCCCAGCACAAGCAGCGCACATACGGATGTCCCCGCCACGACGTGCAACAACATCAGCCCATCGGCGGCGGTGCGGGGCCTCCACATTGGCGCGCAGCTCGAGCAGCCCATCCACAACTCGAGCTAAATACACATGCCTTGCCACTTGATGATAAATAAAGTATGGGTTCGTTAGTTAATATATTTAATCAAATACGCCGAGTACAACATATGTTCAGTTTTATCACATCTCATATATACATTATTGATCTCATCAAACATTTTTGAATGTTAACTACATAAACAAAAGGTCATATCGTAACTCCTAACGTACATACATGAATGTTAGCACTGTCACTGTCCTAGGGGTAAAGAATCTGCATTGTTTCGTAACGAGTCTCGCCACTTTCGTCTGTTCTTGTGGTTACTCTCATAATCATAGACAATCTATTTTTGGAAAGATTGGGAGCTGTTGCAATTACGCATGTCAAGAGAAAGCTGATCAGATGCCATAAGCCCATAATCATGTGCGAAGATGAAACTTAGAACGTGCATTGCACTACAGTGAAATTTTTTACCTCTCATATTTGCAGACCCAATGGGTAATAAGTAAGACCATATGCACCCTTTCTCCGAGCCACATCATGGTCGCCCCATCTTATTCAAAAATCCTGAGCAATGAATCAAGCTGAATAATATGCATCTTATTTTACAAACTGAAGGCATATAGCAGCATACCCAAATTTCTAGCTAGCTGACCTTGCAGGTACTGAAAATTAAGTAGACAATGTTAGGAGACTCGAAAGAAGGGTTTAGCCAGCCTATGATCCGTACATTATATGATCATGTGTAGGTTAGTATTTTACGGTTTAAATCATTGGGGCTCTCCTCATCTTGTTTTGAAATAGCTCTGTTAAGACTTCTTCTGTCTATGTACATCATTGATGTATGTATGCAAAAACATATACAACAATGATTATGATGTACAATGTGACAATACAACAGTCAACACTTTTTTCTTCTAACCTCTTCATAGTCTAAGGAAACAAGGTCAAATAAAGATACTTGTGTTGCACAATAAAATAAAATAATTTGGTAGAACCAGAAATCACATTTGCTTCAGTCAAATTAAAGAGTCGTTGCACATAGACTATGAACTACATGGCATCTGAACTCACCGTTTCAGTGCTCAAACTTTTGCTCTTTAAGCTTGACGGTTTTTATTACTTCTCTCGACAAATTGTCAAGTTATCCTATGGGGAAAGCATTTGCATCATTTAGTCAAACAAGTGGAGTAACAACATGTACTCTCTCTGAACTATCATTTGGCTGTAGAACTTTAAAATCAAATCCAATTAATTGGAACTAAAGAAATACCGTAGCAAACAACTTATAGCTAGATATGACCTCTCCAATCAGCTTAAAAAAGAAGTGCCAAATCAGACTTGGATGCATCCACTAACATTTCTAAGTAGGTACAATCAGCGCTCTATTAGAAAGAAAAGGAAGAAAAAAGCATGTAGGTGGTGGTGGTGTTTCAAAAAATAATTTGACCCGCCACAATAGAAGGCAATCCAGTTTATCCTCACCGAATTGACTCGCCTTTATTTCCTAGGATGTACTGCAGGACCTCTTTGAGCTGAATAAAAAGTTCTACTAACCTAGAAACAAAATCATAAAATTACAATAAGAGTGGATTAGAGAAATTAGCATGTTGTCCTTAATAATAACAGAAAAATAAAGGTTATGGAAACTAAGTGTCAAATCTGGATAGCAATATATAGAACAGTCTCACTGTTATAGCACACCAATTTCTACAGTGAATCGTCTAAAAACACAATTTATGCACGGAGAAGTTCATATATAGTGAGTCATATATTGAAGATCTGTATATTTGTAGGTTGTAGCAAACAGTGGCAGTTCAACCAGCTTGTACGACCCATCAAAAGTATTAAGTATAAAAGCGATTCGACACGGCCGCAAAACTGCAACCTGATAAATTTTTCCAACATTGGTTGCAAACGTTTGGACAAGTTTCAGTTTAGTAAAGCTTACCATGTAGTTAAGACTGCAAATGTGGTGCATATTGTTGTCATTCTCAGCACACATTGATCGTTGGTTTGGTCCTGGGAGAACAAAGGAAGAACTCTGAAATTAGGCGGCCGCTTTCACCAATGACCGATCCACACACCGGACTCATAACCGTGTAAGATAAACAGCACAACAAAGTAGTGGAGGCATTAGCATTCAAATTCCGACCCAGCATCCGTGACCTCCCATCCATCTTAATCTCAGCACTTGATATAGACTTGCATTTATTTCAGATGTATGTTTGTGCCAAACAATTTAATATGGACGAAAAAATAAAGAGAAAAGAATGCTAGTTCTTCAGAAAGTAGAAAGAACTAATGGTTACTTCTAACCAGGGGAACTTAATTCTTAATATACAAGCAAGAATCAATACTGAAAGGACCATAATCAGAAGAAACAAATAGGCCCGTAGTAACATCATTATTCACGTGGACCATAATCAGAAATAAATGTCTTTTTCTTGTATGTGCAAGGACGGACTATGATGCTGCACCTACTTCAGGCTCTACATGAGGCCCTGCCATGGCTAGGGCTATTGGGGCCTTCTTCTTGGCCTTCGTGGTGCCTCCATTGATGACAAAAGGAGAAGTCGACATGGCATATCTCGGCGAGCCGCTTCTTCTCGTTGTTGGTTTCCCTATGGCCATGATCTAGATTTGTGGGTACGAGATTTGGATCAAGGGAAGGGAGAAGGGAGGGGAATTGGGGACTTACATAGGGGAGTCCGCGTTGATGGGGATCTTCTCAAGGTTGATCGAGTCGCACGTTTTCATCCAAGGCCGCCATTTTCTTGGGGGCACGCGGCGCTGGCGGAGACCATTGGGTGGCGGCGCAGGGGATAAAGCACGAGGAGCCTACGACTGAGGATAGAGATAGTTTGTAGAGGAGCAGGGCGGCCGGGAGCTCGATCAGCCCACGCCCTCCTCGACGTCGAGGGCGAAGTAGCTCCGGGCGGCTGCGTCGAGCCCACATCGGCGACCTCGGTCCGTCGCAAGTGGCAGGTTACGGAGGGGAACCGAGCGGCATCGGTGGTGGCGATTCTGGAGACCGATTTCCCCTGCAACTCACGAGATCGGGAGGGTGAGGGTGGGCGGCGACCAGATCGGGAGGGTGAGGGTGGGAGGCGAGAGAGAAAGAGAGGTGGGCACCCTGGACCTGGAGGCCTCGCTCGTTCCTGCCTGCGTGCGGGTCGTGGAGGGTCTTTTTTCACTGGTTTTTCTTCGGAGGTTTATTTTCGTTAGATTCTGTCGCTTGCGAGAGAACTACGTGAACGTGGTTTTGGTTGGGTTTTTTTGAACTGGGAGGTGGGAGCAGGTACCAATGAAATACCAAAAAAGACCGGGTGAGGTGGGACGAAAATAAAACCTGGAACGCGACCTACCAACTGAGACATTAGGAGTAGAGATAATGGTTTACCTTGCGTGCCGACATGCTATTAAAATGGTTATGATGTGGTATGATAGGGTGGTATCCTCTTCTGAATGATTTAAGTGACTTGACTTGGCACATGTTCACGCATGTAGTTGAAACAAAATCAACATAGCCTTCACGATATTTATGTTCATGGTGGATTATATCCTACTCATGCTTGCATTCGGTGTTGATTAATTTTAATGCATGTTCATGACTGTTGTCGCTCTCTAGCTGGTCGCTTCCCAGTCTTTTGCTAGCCTTCACCTGTACTAAGCGGGAATTCTGCTTGTGCATCCAAACCCCTTAAACTCCAAAGTTATTCCACATGAGTCCACTATACCTACCTATATACGGTATATACCTGCCATTCCAAGTAAATTTGTATGTGCCAAACTCTAAACCTTCAAATAAATATCCTCTTTTGTATACTCGAATAGCTCATGTATCAACTAGGGCTGTCTGTATCTTCCATGTTAGGCGGGTTATTCTCAAGAGGAGTGGACTCCGCTCCTCACTCACGAGATAAATGGCTGGTCACCGGGATGCCCAGTCCCATGCTTTATGCAAACTAAATCAAAATAATTGCAAACAAAACTCCCCCTGGGACTCTTGTTAGTTGGAGGCACTCGTTGTTTCGAGCAAGCCATGGATTGATGCTTGTTGGTGGAAGGGGGAGTATAAACTTTACCATTCTGTTTGGGAACCGCCTATAATGTGTGTAGCATGGAAGATATCGCCATCTCTTGGTTGGTATGTTGACAATGAAAGTATACCGCTCAAAATAGTATCCACCTCTGTTTAAAAACCGAGCTCTGGCACCTCTACAAATCTCTGCTTCCCTCTATGAACGGCCTATCTATTTACTTTTATGCTGAGTCATCATCCTCTTATCAAAAAATCACCAGTTGGAGAGCACCGCTGTCATTTGCATTCATTACTGTTAGTTTACATTGAGTATGACTTGACTGGATCTCTTTTACCATGAATTACAATGTCTAGTCGATCCTTGGTCTTTAAAGGTGCTCTGCATTTATGTTTTGCGGTCTCAGAAAGGGCTAGCGAGATACCACCTTGTTATATCATATTATGATTGTTTTGAGAAAGTGTTGTCATCCGAGTTTTATTATTATGGCTCGCTAGTTGATTATGCTATTGATATGAGTAACTTGAGACCTATGCGTTATTGCGAATGTGGTTAGTTATAATCTTTGCTGAAAACTTGAATGCTAGCTTTACATATTTACAACAATAAGAGCAAACAGAGTTTGTAAAAGTTTTTCTTTATCACTCTCAGTTTGTTAACTGAATTGCTTGAGGACAAGCAAAGGTTTAAGCTTGGGGGAGTTGATACGTAAGAGTCCACTGCAAGGAAGCCCGCGAAGATAAGCTGGTGGCGATCAAGGTCGCCAACACCAAAAGGCATGACTTCCAGTCCTTCATGGAGACTTTCATCGCTGCTTCCACTCGGATCGCTGATGGAATTGACTTGGAAGAATTCATCGAGCTTGCAAGCCCTCCTCCTGCCGAATGAACAAACTTGAGATTTAAACTTGCCTTAAATTTGCCTCGGAATGCCGAGTGGGTTCTGTAACCGTTAAACTCCTTCGGGCCTGATGCCCGAGTACTTTTATCTTCATTTTGAAACTCTTGAGATTTTATCTGATCTTGGTTTATCTTCTACATATGCCTGCTTTCGTCTTCGAGTAGAACTTGTTCTTCACTCGGAATATCCTTCGAGATGCAACTCTGAAGGAGATATCCCAGTCGACCTGCACCTTGCCGTCCTTGCGGATAAGGATGGAGTGCACTTTGTATTTGTGGCGCAGCTCCGAGGAGAGGGCTGCGGTCGACCTGCACCTCGTCGTCCTTGCAGATAGGGATGGAGCGGACATTGTACTTGTAGCGCGGCTCCGTGAGAGGATTGCAGTCGACCTGCACCTCATCATCCTTGCGGACAAGGGTGGTTTTTCGACTTAGGCGAGTACTAGGCTGCAGCTAAGTCCTCGAGTGTGAGGTTTGCTCATCACTCGGTAGGATTTTTGAAACTTAGGCGAACACGGGGCTGCAACTAAGCCCCCGAGTGTGAGGTTTTCCCATCACTCGGTAGGATTTTTGAAACTTAGGCGAGCACGGGGTTGCAGCTAAACCCCCGAGTGTGAGGTTTGCTCATCACCCGGTGGGATTTTTTGAAACTTAGGCGAGTACTAGACTGCAGCTAAGCCCCCGAGTGTGAGGTTTTCTCATCACTCGGTAGGATTTTTGAAACTTAGGCGAGTACTGGACTGCAGCTAAGCCTCCGAGTGAGAGGCCTGCTCATCACTCGGTAGGATTTTTTCAACTTAGGCGAGCACTAGACTATAGCTAAACCTCCGAGTGAGAGGCTTGCTCATCACTCGGTAGGATTTTTGAAACTTAGGCGAGCACTAGACTGCAGCTAAGCCCCCGAGTGTGAGGTTTGCTCATCACTCGGTAGGATTTTTGAAACTTAGGCGAGCACTAGACTGCAGCTAAGCCCCCGAGTGTGAGGTTTGCTCATCAGTCGGTAGGATTTTTGAAACTTAGGCGAGTACTAGACTGCAGCTAAGCCCCCGAGTGTGAGGTTTGCTCATCACTCGGTAGGATTTTTAAAACTTAGGCGAGTACTGGACTGCAGCTAAGCCTCCAAGTGAGAGGCCTGCTCATCACTCGGTAGGATTTTTTCAACTTAGGCGAGTACTGGACTGCAGCTAAGCCTCCGAGTGAGAGGCTTTCTCATCACTCGGTAGGATTTTTTCAACTTAGGTGAGTACTGGACTGCAGCTAAGCCTCCGAGTGAGAGGCTTGCTCATCACTCGGTAGGATTTTTTCAACTTAGGCGAAACGGGTTCGTAGCTAAGCCCCCGAGTGAGAGGTTTGCTCATCACTCGGTAGGATTTTTTTGACTTAGGCGAAACGGATTCGCAGCTGAGCCACCCACTGGGGGATTTCAGAAACAGACATAAACAATCGACAATCTTTTAGGAGACTGTAAAACTCTTGTCTTTGATAAACAAAATACAAAGGTGTTTTTTATTGCATCTCTGTTGTTCAAAATCTCCGATAATGAAGCGTCGCTGACGACTGTAACGGAATGATCAGAGAAATAGTGTGCAACCTTCTTTGTGGTCATGTAAATTCCATAAACAAGCTTCTGATAATGGGGATATCTTTGCTTCGATGGAGTCAGAACTTCAAAAACGTAATATACTGGGCGCTGAACTTTATAAGTTTTTCCTTCTTCTTCCCGCTCGACCGTGAGTACTGTACTGACAACTTGTCCAGTGGCTGCAATGTAAAGCAGTAAAGGCTCTTTGTTGATTGGTGCAGAAAGCACCGGCTGGGTGGAAAGCAGGGCTTTGAGCTCTACAAACGCTGCATCAGCTTCGGGAGTCCACTTGAACTTATCATACTTCTTCATCAGTCGGTAAAGAGGCAGTGCCTTTTCACTGAGACGAGAAATGAATCGACTCAGGGCGGCCAAACAACCAGTAAGCTTTTGAACATCGTGCACACGCACAGGGCGCTTCATCCGAAGAATGGCACCAACTTTCTCTGGGTTAGCGTCGATCCCTCGTTCGGAAACGAGGAAACCGAGTAACTTTCCGCCAGGAACTCTGAATGTGCACTTTGATGGATTAAGCTTGATATCATACCTTCTGAGGTTGGCAAAGGTTTTGGCAAGGTCAGCCAGCAGGTCGAAACCTTTACGTGACTTGACTACAATGTCGTCCATGTATGCTTCCCCATTCCGACTAATTTGAGTGAGTAGACACTTCTGGATCATCCTCATGAATGTGGCTCCGGCGTTCTTCAGGCCGAATGGCATAGTGACATAACAGAAACATCCGAATGGAGTGATGAAAGTCATTTTTATCTCATCGGGTCCATATAGCCGGATCTGATGGTACCCGGAATAGGCGTCCAAGAAGGACAAACGCTCACACCCCGCAGTTGAGTCAACAATTTGGTCGACGCGGGGAAGAGGAAAATGATCATTCGGGCAGGCCCGATTGATATGCTTGAAGTCAATGCACATGAGAAGTGAATCATCCTTCTTAGGGACCATGACAACATTGGCGAGCCACTCGGAGTGGTAAATCTCTCGGATGAACTCAGCTGGCAGGAGCTGAGCCATTTCCTCTCCAATTGATTTTCTCTTCTGGACGGCGGACCGTCGGAGATGTTCCTTGACTGGTTTTACTTTTGGGTCGACTCGCAAACGATGCTCAGCCAGTCCCCTGGGTATACCCGGCATGTCAGAAGGTTTCCATGCAAAGATGTCCCAGTTCTCACAAAGGAACTAGATGAGTGCTTCTTCCTATTTGCTGTCGAGTGTTGACGAGATATGGGTCGGAGCAGCATTGGGGTCGGTCGGGTGAACATGAATCGACTTCGTTTCCCCTGAAGACCGAAATGCGGATTCTGTGGCAGGCTTCTTGGCTCGCAGAAAATCACTCGGATCTGCATTTTTCTGATACTCCTGCGGTTGTACTACTGCCATCTGTGCATCGGCAATTTTTGAGCCCTTCTGGAAGCACTCTTCTGCCTTCCTCCGATTGCCAGTGATAGTGATTACTCCTTTGGGGCCAGGCATCTTCAATTTGAGATACACGTAACATGGTCGAGCCATAAAACGTGCATAAGCGGGTCTCTCCAGAATGGCATGGTAAGCACTCTTGAAATCTACTACCTCAAACATCAACTTTTCCTTGCGGTAATTCTTGGAATCACCGAAAACCACATCAAGTGCGATCTGGCCGAGTGACTGAGCCTTCTTGCCATGTATAACACCGTGGAAACTCATGTTGCTTTCACTAAGCTTGGACATCAGAATGCTCATTCCCTTCAAGGTTTCAGCATAAAGGATATTCAGACCACTGCCACCATCCATCAGCACTTTAGTCAGTCGAGTGCCTTCGACTACTGGGTCGACCACTAACGGTTGCCTCCCAGGGGTGGCTATATGCGCTAGGTGGTCCGATTGGTCGAACGTGATGGCAGTCCGGGACCACTTCAAATAACTGGGTGTTGCCGGAGCAACCATGTTCACCTCCCTGTTAATAACCTTCAATCGACTTTTGCTTTCAACATCAGCAAAAATCATCAGCGTGGAATTGACATTGGGAAAACCATCACCATCTTCTTATCTATCCTCTCCTCTGTCCGACTCCTTTTCCTTCTCTTTGGGTTGTTTCTCTCGGAACTGCTGGATCAGGAGATGGCACTGTCGAGTGGTGTGTTTAGGGTAAATGAGATTCCCCTCTTCATCTTTTTTGGTATGAATATGGCAGGGTAAATCCAACACATCATTCCCATCTTGATCTTTAACCTTTTTGGGAGTCCAGGGCCCTTTGGGTTTTCCCTTGAATTCCCCTTGAGCAACAACTAAAGCTTCACCAGGAGCAGCTGGTTCGGCCTTTCGTTTCTGTTTCCGACTGGAATTCCCTCCTTCGGTTTCTTGGGTGACTGTTTTATGTTTGCCACTCCGGAGTCGGTCTTCCTCTTCACCATTGGCATATTTGGTGGCAATCTCCATCATCCGAGTCAGAGTCATATCTCCTGTCCGACCAAATTTCAGATTCAACTCCCGATACTTGGTGATCTGACACGTTCTCCATTGTATGGTGTAACGTGATCCATCTCTGAATATAATCCCTCAAGGTTTCATTCGGTTTCTGAACACAACACTGCAATTTTGTCAACCCTGCCGGCCTTTTGCAAGTGCCTTCAAAGGTTCTAACAAATACTCGAGCAAGTTCCTCCCAACTATATATGCTGCCAGGAGCCAACTGATTCAACCACGCTCTGGCAGAGCCCTCCAACATCAAGGGGAGGTGTTTCATGGCCACATCATCATTGCCACCACCAATCTGCACAGCCACTCGGTAATCCTCAAGCCAAGTGTCTGGCTTGGACTCGTCGGTGAACTTGCTGACTCCAGTCGCCAACCTGAAGTTGGGAGGAATCACTGCTGCTCTGATGGCTCTGCTGAAACACTCGGGTCCTGAAACGTGTACCCTGCTTCCAGTCGGATGATCTCTATCGTGGCCTTCTCTATGAGCTTTGTTTCTATCGACCAGACCTTGAACGAGGATAGACCTTGCATCAAAGCCTGGCTCTCTAGGGTCGACTGGAATTCTTCGTTCGCCGCTGTGGGGGCGCCTATCATCTTGCCGCCGAGGCACGTATGACCCGCTCCTTGGAGGAGGCGTGGGCACTCAACGACGGTCGTCGTGGTCGAGTCGATGATCATACTGCTCGCGGTTCTTGTACTGATCTTGCTGGTACCCACGTCCCTCACACCGCGGAGGCGATCTTGGGCTATGGGCAGATTGGACAGTATTTGCCACCACAGACCTGCTATGAATCCTATTCCGCGACTGAGATACTGTTGTATTCTGCTCCCCCGCTGCCCGGAGTAAAGCCCAGATCTGCATCAAACCTTGGCCAGCTTCTGACTGGGAAGGTTGAATTGACTCTGCTATTCGAGCTGCAGCTGTGAGATTCTGGATCGGAGTTTGGTATACCTGAGTCGGAGGCGGAAAAAGTTGTTGTTGACTGGACTCGGGGATCCGCTGCTGAGCACGCTCGTCGAGTGCGCGCTGGAGGTTCTCCAGTCGAGTGCGCTCAGCCAAGTTGGCCAGGCGCGCCTCCTTCAAGGCCTGGGCCTCAGGGGTTTCTCCAACGATAGGAGTGTGAAGTGCATCCATATTACGGCGGCGAAGATCTTCCCTCCGCTGCGAAGAGAGGGGTTCGGGGCGGTACTCCTCGTGAACACGCTATGGATCGCCGCCGCCATTGCCACCGCCTTCATGGGTGAAGCCAGGAGGAGTGCGTGGTCCATTGACCATCAAGACTTCCGCCGCGGGGTCGCTGCTGTCGCATTCAGACGCAGTCTCGACGGAGCCAGTCGACAGATCGAACAGGCCGTAGAGAGTTTCATCGGGCTCGATCGCCGCGATTTATGGGGTGGACGATTGGCGGGCCACCGCGTGCCTCACCCACCGCTGAAGCCGCAACCGACCGGATCACTAGCGCCGGTGAACAACAGAAAGGGAGGTTGTCGTAGGAGTTGACTAATACGGAGTCGACGGTTGCCGAAGAAGGACGCCGCGAACGCATGCGCGGAAGTGCGTCGCCCCGCGGACGGGGAGCGCCTCGACGTCGAGTGGAGCCTCGTGGAGCCAAGCGGAGTCGTCGGCGATGAAGACGAGCGCGCCGAGACGGATCTCGCGGCCTTCAGCCAATCCTCCGCCAGAAACCATGATGATGGGAATCGGAAGAATCGCAACTTCTCCAATAAACTGCTAAGACACCTGCCCCACGGTGGGCGCCAACTGTCGTGGATCTAAGACTGACAGTAGAATGGGGGGTAAGTATGAGGAGGCAAGATCCTAGCTATGAAGTAGTTCTACACACGAGTTTTACGAGTTCAGGCCCTTCTCAGAGGAAGTAACAACCCTACGTCTCGGTGCCCTGAGGCGGTCGACTGGATTATGTGTGTGTGAGAGTTTACAAAAGAAGCGAACCCTTGTGCCTGTGGAGGAGGGTGGCTTATATAGAGTGCGCCAGGACCCTAGCCAGCCCACGTTACAAAGGGTTTAAGGTACATTAAAGGGGAGACGTTACTGGTAACGCTAGTAAATAAAGAGACATAATGACCATTAAAGCTATGAGGTGATGCTCGACCGTTGCAGTTCGGAGTGACCTTAGACCTTCTGGTGGTCGAGTGACAATCTCCACGGTCGAGTGACTTCAAGTCTTCCGAGTGGAAGTCCTCATGGTCGAGTGGATGATGACTCCTCTTCGAATGCTTCTGGTTTGAGGATGACGTCCTAAGGGAGGGTGTCTAGGTCAGGCCTATGACCCTACCTAGGTACATATCTTCATCACCTACTGTCACTGAGAAAGGACACCGCAAGATTGAACCCAAAGCTAAGCGCTTCTCCCATTGCAAGAAAGATCAATCTAGTAGGCCAAACCAAATTGATAATTCGAAGAGACTTGCAAAGATAACCAATCATACATAAAAGAATTCAGAGAAGATTCAAATAATGTTCATAGATAAACTTGATCATCAACCCATAATTCATCGGTCTCAACAAACACACCGCAAAAGAAGACTACATCGAATAGATCTCCATAAGAGAGGGGGAGAACTTTGTATTAAGATCCAAAAAGAGAGAAGAAGCCATCTAGCTAATAACTATGGACCCGTAGGTCCGAAGTAAACTACTCACACTTCATCGGAAGGGCTATGGTGTTGATGTAGAAGCCCTCCGTGATCGATGCCCCCTCCGGCGGAGCTCCGGAAAAGGCCCCAAGATGGGATCTCCTGGATACAGAAAGTTACGGCGGTGGAATTAGGGTTTGGCTCCGTATCTGGTAGTTTGGGGGTACATAGGTATATATAGGAGGAAGGACTACGTCGGTGGAGCAACAGGGGGCCCACGAGGGTGGAGGGCGCGCCTGGGGGGGTAGGCGCCCCCCTACCTCGTGCCTTCCTCGTTGATTGCTTGACGTAGGGTCCAAGTCCTCTGGATCATATTTGTTCCGAAAATCATGTTCCCGAAGGTTTCATTCCGTTTGGACTCCGTTTGATATTCTTTTTCTGCGAAACCCTAAAATAGGCAAAAAACAGCAATTCTGGGCTGGGCCTCTGGTTAATAGGTTAGTCCCAAAAATAATATAAAAGTGTATAATAAATCCCAATAATGTCCAAAACAGAATATAATATAGCATGGAACAATAAAAAATTATAGATACATTGGAGACGTATCAGGGTATCGTTTTGAAGCTAGTGCTGGTTGGAGGGGACAAGAGGAGGAGCGGTGTTTCATCTTGCCCATTGATGACGGCGGATCTCGGCGGTGTGGCGCAGTGGAGACTCGGCGCCCGATGCGCGGAGATGGACTCGCGCAGGAGGATGACGATGTCTGGTGTCGTGATGGCGTCGGCGGCAGCTAAACCAGGCAAGGTACATGCAACAGTACAACTCTGAAGATGGATTGGTGGTAGGTGGCCGCGGCGGCCTCATACCCGGCAGGCGTGCTGGTTGAGGAACACGCCGGACTGGTGGTCTTAGATGTTAGGTTTGGCCGCGATGTCTGTTTGGTATTAGGCCCAGACTATTAGCGCCCCTTCATCAACTGGATAGGAGTTGCGACAGATGCTGCGTAGACGGTAGCTTTAGTTTTACTGTTGTATGACTTTGTAAGATTTTGTTTCAATAATTAATAAAATAGTTGTATGCATCGTCCAAATGCAGAGGTCAAGGGTCTTCCCCTTTTTCTAAAAAAAAACCTTTGCCATCCCATCAACATGTAGGATAACTGGCATGTGATCTGAATGCTCAAGAAATCCATCTACTACCGTATACCCAAGGAAACGAACACACCAGGTAGGTGTGGCAATAACTCTATCAACTCCATCGGACCCCCCTTGAGAGACAAATCCTCTTGATCTAGGGTTCTTGGCCATGCGTGGTAAACCCTAAAACTATGATCCTAGGATCTTCACCATCATTGTTGTTTTCCCGCTGCTTTCTGCTATGATCAATGAAAATGCCAGTAATTGCTGGATCTTTCAAGACATTCCCGAATATAACCATCAGCTATGTAGTTACTATTCCTGCAAGTAAAAATATCATCCCCGAAATAGAGGTCCTGCAAATGACAAAACATAAGAGCATCACAAAAGTTTTGCATGTATACATGATTACGGGATAACCCCCATGTTTTTCATAGTTGAGCGTCGATCCATGGCAAAGACTCCTGCATGCGCAACGTCCGCATCAGTTTCCACGTATTTGTCGTCTTTTCTATTTTCAACTCCCCATAGATTCATGTGAGATGCCATTTAAAACCGAAAGTGCCATTCTACACCCAGAAGCAAATGCTCCTGGTGTGAACAGTAAAATAAAAAAAATGCAAAAAAAATTGAAAAAAATTTGGCATACTTTCGCAAATGTTTGTCGTGCATGCAAAATTTCATCGCGAAATTACATTGGTGGAAGTCGTGCCAAAAAAACAAAATCGAAGCTCGAAAATGCTTTTGTAAGTAACATTTTCATAGCATCAATTTTGTTTTTTTACCATGCCTTCCATCAATGTGATTTTCCGATGAAATTTTGCATGCATAACAAACATTTGTGAAAGTATGCCACAAAAAAAATTCAGATTTTTTTGATTTTTTTTTATTTCACTGTTCACACAAGGAGCATTTGCTACTGGGAACGCCTTCCGAGGGTTAGGAATGCCTTTGGAAGTTCTTCTTCTGCTTGGGCAGGCCTCACGGTTGGGCTTCTCGGCGAGGGCGAGGCCTTTGGAAGTTCTTCTCGCGCTTTTGGGCAGCTCCGTTTCTCCCTCCTCGGCCCATCACACTCTTTGGGAAAAAAAATGTATAGCCGGCCGCACCGCGGGCCCATATTTCAGTTCAGCAGGCTAACTACTGTACCGGCAAAGCCAGCTGATCCCTTCCCCAATTCCGGCCACTCGAAAAATGGCGGAGATCGCCGGCGACGAGACCCCACCGCTACCTTCGTCTTCCGGCGCCGAGGAATCCTCTCTCCTCTCGTCCCCTCCCTCGCCCACCGCCACCAGCGGGGACGAGCCACCGCCGCGCACGAGGAAGCCCGGCACGAAGCGTCTCGTCCTCACCGCCTCGGTCCTCCTCTCCTTCCTCGTCGGTACTACCCCCCACCTCCCCAAATCTCCATAGTTCTAGGCCTTTTTTTTTCTCTTCTCTTCTTCGTGTAACCCGCGCGCATCTCGCTTTCTCTCTCCGTAGGACTGCCCTTGCTGCTCAAATCCACCGAGATCCACCGGTCGCCGCTGCCCTCCGATGCAATCGCCGACCTGTCCCGCCGCCTCCAGTCGCACCCTCCCTCCTTCCCCTGCGGTCTCCACGCGGTCTTCCTCCGGTCCGGCCCTGGCTCCCCCGTCGCCTCCCTTGCCGATCAGCTCGAGCGGGCAATCTCGACCCAGCACCACCTCCTCCCCGCGTCTTCTACTGCCGGGAACATCTCCGTGTCAGTCACCGTCCAGTCGGACGGTGGCTGCACCAGCAGCGCGGCTGCCGCTTCGCCTTGGCGATGCGGCTTGGTGAGCGCTGCAGACTCGTTCCATGATGATGAGGTGTTCGATGAATTGCTGCACTCTGCATTGGGTGGTGGTGATGGGGATGGGATGAAGGTTTACACTATTGTCATTGCTGAGGATGATGATGGAAAGGGGACGAGGGTTGTGATTGGAAAGCACCGTCATGCTTGGGTTGTTGGGAAGGTCGATGAGGCCGAGGCTGTGTCACTTATTAGCAAGGTGTTCATCAAGTATTTCATGAATGGCGGTATTGAAGAGGGTGAGACAGGCATTGGGAAAGGCGAGTTCATGCCAGTTGGTTCAGATGGGAATGTTGTTCTTTCATTCAGCTTGTTGAATGCTGATCCAAATGATTGGGTCTATGATTGGTAAGAACAGAAACATTACATTATGTAATTCAAGTTATTGCTGCATGTCTGCTATGGGTTCAAATATAACTTTGTCCTGTGATGTGATACATTTGTTTAAATAAAGTACAATGACAGTAATATTACTGAGGAATTATGGGAACATATGTCAGCACTGACTATAGACATCTGTTAGCTCCCTCGTTTAGAATCAATTGCAGTTTATTTGGTTGTAGTTAGCTAGTACTCCCTTCGTTCCATAATTCTTGTCGTGGTTTTTGTTCAAACTAGTACATGCTATTATTGCTGCTGCTGTTAGAAACTTTACTTTACACTTAAGCCTCCCACATGCAGGGAGTTCAAAAATATTGGCGAGAGAATCCTTACTCCTGTGGTCGAGGCCCTGCGACCAGTTGCTGATATCAATATAGAGAGTCAGGTGCTTTTTTGCCTTGTTTGGGCCAAGCTTGCCTCCTCTATCTCTTCTAAAGGTGTCAATATTAATAAGTACTATACAACTTCCCCTGTTCTTTCCAGGTTCTCTACCACACTCCGAAGTCGTCCTATTCTTATTCTGACGATAAATTGGGGGGCAATGTCCTTAGTATGGGAGACATTCCTTTCTTTGTATGTTTCTGACTTAGTCTGCATATGAAATCTAGTCTTGCCCATTGCTTCTTTATTTGCATAACTGCTTGTTAATGCCTGCTTTTTTAAGTGTCAGCTGTACTAATTTAGCGGTGCAATCAAATTGATAGGTAAACTCAAATGAGTGGCACTTGGATACATCGATTTCAGCTACAGGACGATCAAAAGTTCTTCAGTTTGTGGTGTATGTTTATTTAGATCACATCCGCATCCTTGAACTTTTTCTGCTCTTTACTTTGCAACGCATGTCATGATATGATCAATGTTCTTAAACATATTACAGAAAAATACAAGTAGGACAATGCTGGCTTGCTACTCTGAATTTGCTTCATTTTGTGATCATACTCACTTTTCATCTGCCAAACTGCTGGTAGATATATGTGATCCCATTGTCTTTTGATGATGCTCTGTCCCCATTGCTGGATAGTTATTTTTTTTCTGTTTCACTAAACAGCACCCTTTACAGAATATGTCGTATTTTAATCCAGTATTCTGGTTTTCCAAGCATACGCAGACATAGGATAATATCTTAAAAGTTTCTGAATACTAAGTGTAATATATATTTTATGAACTTTGTGGATGGTCATTAGTCATCTGAACTGCTTGTTCTATAATGAACAGGTATATTCCATCTGCAAGGGAATGCCCTTTGTATTTGCAGCTTCCAGATGGGGAGCTTTCGAAAACTAATGCATTTATTTCCCCAGTAAGTACTATGCACCTTTCTTGTGCTGTCCAGCTTACCATTTTTCTTGACAGTGTTATCCTATTATGTAGATGTGGGGAGGTGTTGTTATTTGGAACCCACCAGGCTGTTCACTTGGTTCAAAGAAGGCGCATGGGACTCGGAGACAAATGTCATCACAGGTGTGTAGAATTCATCATCTATTGTCTTTGCCTTCTTATATGTTTGCAAGTTCATTGTACGCTGAAGCATTGATGTGCAACAGGAACTTATGGAGACTCTGGAAATCTTCATTGGGCAGCTAAGACAGTTATTTGGTCTAAAACCAAACTATCATGCACAAGGCATGGATGTGGCAACTAAATTCCTAGTTAGTGAAAAGGGGTTTGCGCAATGGTGAGCATATCACCCTGCTTTTTTAATAGGATACCATGACACAAAATCATTTTGTTATGACAGCACGATTTCACAAAATCCGGATTGCATATTTCGTTTATCTGTAGTCACATCGGACTTGAGAACATATTTGGCATCATTATTATCAAATTCTTGTTAAAACAGTTTTCAGATTTCCAAATCATCGGCATTGTAGTATGCATAATATCAGGGAACACATTCATCAAGTTCAGTGCTTGTCTAAATATCATATCTGGAATTATATGATTACTTTGTAATTGGTGCGGGAAAGTCTGTCTATTTTTTATACTTTATAACTACACGGTTCAAGGTCACAGCCGTTCTAAGTTCAGACACTTAGTTTTTGGTTAACTGTTGAACCTGTTGATCTCTAAGGTTCTTTACAGGAGTTATCTTCGAAGACTCTTAACAATTATTACTGGTTTCTTGTTTCATAACTCTCACAGGGAATTGGATTTACTATACAGACATCATGCATGTTCCAACCTTTTGTCATGTGTCGCCACCTTGGAATCTCTTTCCAGCTTGGTATTACATCAGAATTTCTGAATGAGATAATATAAATTGTTGTTCTTCACACAGATGCCGACGAATGTTGTTTCTGTTGACAGGTCCAATCGCTCCCAAGAATGATTGTTATGGATGAAATTGGGAGGCAGGTTTGTTCCTCTACCACTCTTGCTGAATGGATAGTTCACGGCCATCTGTAGCAGTACTTCTTTATTTATTTTTCTGCTACTGTTTTTGACTCTGGGTAAGCAGCAGAATATTCAGACAAAACTCCACATGCCTCATGACCCTGAACATTCATGGAGTCCATTGTTATTATCTCTAGTTCTTCACGTAGTTATAGTATAAAGACCCTGAACATTCATGGAGTCCATTGTTATTATTTCTAGTTCTTCACGTAGTTATAGTATAAAATCACTTCATAAGTTCATAGTGAGGTCAGGTTTTTTCTGACGTCTGTCAAGTAATGTTTTCCAGGTAGAGCTTTCACTTGAAGCCGCAAGCTTAGCTCAAAGGAACGCCACTCTTGGAATAGGTGACTCTTCTGCAGGCAAGTTTGGCACACATTTTATTGCACATGTTACGTGGAGACTGTAAAGGTTTTATTAACACTATGCTGTTGTGCAGTGTCTGCAACGAGAGCAAGGGCTTTGGCTGAGGACGCATTTTTCCATCCGTCCATTATGTCAATCAGTTATGCTTCCGTGGAGCACTACTTCGCCATTTACATGGTTAGTATTCACTGAACTATAGACCTCACTTAAGTTTACGTTTGGCAGGTTGGTACTTTCGAATTGTTTGTCCTAAACAAAAAAGTAAAAATAAACTAGTGTTATTGCTACATTCTTCAACCTTGGATTTTAAAGCAAGGCTATAGCATTGTAGTCAGCAGCCGTAGCCACCTCCTCTTATGTGAGTCGTGATGTTGAGCGAAAGCTGTACACGGGTAACTCCCATGTTCCTTCAACAGTTCCACCTTTGAAGTGTTGTCTAATAATACAGGATTAGTATAGATTTAACCATGAATGGAGCGTCGTTGAAGACTTGGAAGTCCACACAAGCTGCCCTGTAAATTGACTTTATTTTTAATTTGCAGCCATTCTTTGCGCCAGTGTGCTTGCATGTGCTGCTGGCGGCGATCAAAGAGCTGAAACGCTACAAGGTGGAGCGGGCCAAGTACTCGGCGTTCCTCGCCTCCCAGTCCCAGGCGACGACCTCCTGAAGTCTTTGATCCATCCATCAATCCATCATCGGTGACAGGCTGCAAAGCATCGCTGGCTTTCTTCACGCCTGGTATCGTCATCGATCATCCCACGGAGTTTGACAGGTGACGGAAGGTATGGTAGATAGTGGCATCCTAGGCAGGCGAGTAGGAGGGGGTCTAGTCTACCTGCGCGCGTGTAAACCTGTAACTTATTACAGTATGTGGTAGATCTTGCTTATAGTCCGGGGCCGAGGACCCACATTTTGTTCGTAGAAGAATACTTGCCCTCTCACATGAAGAAATCCGTGTCAATTTCCAAGTTCCAACGGTACCATTTTTTTTTTACCTTTTGGTCGAATCATCAATCATCTCTACTGAAAAGAAACTGGCGCATTTGTTTGGCCGAAAATGGCAAGGCATCTTCGTTATTAGGGGAAAAGAAAAGGAAAATGGCACTGGGCGCCGTTACGTTTTTTTCTTTCTGATGAAAGGGCCGTTACGTATTTCTGTGACTGGGAGGATGCAGTTCTCCGCGAAGGCCCCAACCAACCGCAAGCGAGAAAGAAACCGCGCACGTGTAGTTACCGACTTACCGCGCCACCGGCGCACAGTGGTAAGCCGGTAACCGCAGACGGACGGGCAAACGACCCAACCAAGACTCGAGTCCACAGCCACGACGAACCAACCGCTGCGGTTCGGCAAAAGCGCGCAGGCTTTACTTTGGACGCGCCCTTCCCCTCCCCTCCGCCTTCCTCCTCTGCGCTCCACGCAAACCCCCGGGCCCCAAAACGGCAAAACCTCTCCGCTCCTCCCCTCTGCCCCGCCTCCCCACCCCACCCCAATGCGCGTGTAGCGTCTGAGCGGAAACCGCCCGCCGAGCGCGATGCCGTCGTCGCCGCCCCCGCCGCCCTCGCCCGGGGCGTCGAGCGACGCGGTGCCGCCGTGGCTGAGGGCCCTGCCGCTGGCGCCGGAGTTCCACCCCACGGCGGCCGAGTTCGCGGACCCCGTCGCCTACCTGCTCAGGATCGAGCCCGCCGCGGCGCCCTTCGGCATCTGCAAGGTCGTGCCGCCCTGCGCGCGCCCGCCCCGCAAGGCCACCCTCGCCAACATCGCCCGCTCCCTCGCCGCCAACGACAAGGCCGACGCCGACGACCACGCGCAGCCCCCGTCCTTCCCCGTCCGCCACCAGTACCTCGGCCTCTGCCCGCGCCGCCCGCGCCCAGCGCTCCAGACCGTCTGGCTCTCCGCGCGCCGCTACACGCTCCCGCAGTTCGAGTCCCGGGCCGCCGCCGCGCGCGGCCCGCTCCTCGCCCGCCTCGGCGTCCCCGCCTCCAGGCACCTCCAGGGCGACCGCCTCTCCCCGCTCGACCACGAGGCGCTCTTCTGGCGCGCCGCCTCCGCCGACCGCCCCGTCACCGTCGACTACGCCAGCGACATGCCCGGCTCCGGCTTCCCCCCCTGCGCCGCGCGCCCCGGAAACCCCCAGCCCGCGCACGTCGGGGAGACGGCCTGGAACATGCGCGCCGCCGCCAGGGGCCCCGGATCGCTGCTGCGGTTCATGCGCGAGGACGTGCCCGGGGTCACCACGCCCATGCTCTACGTCGGCATGCTCTTCAGTTGGTTCGCCTGGCACGTCGAGGACCACGACCTCCACAGCCTCAACTACATGCACCTCGGCGCCGCCAAGACCTGGTACGGGGTGCCGCGCGACGCCGCGCTCGCCTTCGAGGACGTCGTGCGCGTGCACGGCTACGCCGGGGAGGTGAACGCCCTAGGTGAGGACAGCCGTTTGTTGTTTCCTGTGCTAGTTCCGCCGTGTCCTCTGTTGCTCTGACTGCATGGTGGTTCCGTCAAATTGCGGTGCAGAAGCATTCGCGACGCTGGGGCAGAAAACGACCCTGCTGTCCCCTGAATTGCTCGTCGGCTCGGGGGTGCCCTGCTGCAGGTGCTGCTCTCTCCCGATTTTGAACGATTTGATCTGATGATACGTGTGTGTGTGTGTGGTTGTTGACGGGGGCCTGGTTCTGTGCATTGGAACAGGTTGGTGCAGAATGCAGGGGAGTTCGTGGTCACCTTCCCAGGATCATATCACTGCGGTTTCAGCCATGGTGAGCGCTCGCACCAGTTAACATCACGGAAAATTCTCCTTTCGTACACTGCATTTCTGGTTGATGCATGCATACGCAATTATGCATGTCCAGTGTGTGCCAAACATCATGTCCAAAACCTGTAGTTGTGTTAAACATAGGTTTGCTAGATGATTTTTGCAAGCACGACCCTGGGTTTATATATAGTTATATTAACGTATCCCTGTCCTGAGTTTGTTTATGCATCTTGACATGGGGCCTTCGTCAATTCATCTCATCTAGGCTGGTGTGCAATATGCAAATGCAGGATGTGTATTTCTAGTGAACACATGAGGGTACTTCGTTCCTCTAGCATGCCATTGGAAAACTGAACTTTAGCTGTTACGTGGCCATCACTTTGTTGGCTCTTGCAATTTATAATAACCCCATGTGGACCAATTCGATTTGGGCAGGTTTCAACTGCGGTGAGGCATCAAATATAGCTACTCCTGAATGGTTGAGAGTAGCGAAAGAGGCAGCAGTCAGGAGAGCCTCAATCAATCAACCTCCCATGCTGTCGCACTATCAACTGCTTTACGAACTTGCACTGTCAATGTGCATCAGGTATTTGACACAAATTGCATGCTTCATGATGCATACTGTTCTTATGAGATATTCTGTTAGCTTCCTGCCTCAATACAGAAAATATGCCGTTCTTATAATTCCTTGTTATTGTCCAACTTATATCATGTTTTCACCTGAAAATAATTGGTCAGCAGGTGTGAAATCTGCAACTTTCATGTATGTTAAATCATAATATATGGTTCTGTGACCAGTGCTTGACAATATTTGATGTTCCACTTTAAGTTTCTCTGACCCAGTCAAGGAAGTATATTTTTCATTTGTGTGTCTTAAAGTAGCCCTGGTTTAATGATATAGTCTGGTAACCATGAAAGGAAGTTGTATATTTTTCCGTTCTGTGTCTTACAGTAGCCATGACTTAGTGACAACGTTTCAATCTGGGAATTTTGTTCACGTATATATCGTTGGAGCTCTCTTTCTGTGCTTGGAATTGGCACCCAGCGCAATGCTTTTTGTATATTTTTGTGGACCTTTTACTTATTGTTTTCCAACTGTTATATATCTAGGGACCCGTCCATTGGGACAATGGAACCACGCAGTTCTAGACTGAAGGAGAAGAAGAAGGGTGAAGGGGGACAATTGGTCAAGAAGTTATTTGTCCAAAATGCTATTCAAGATAATGAACTGCTTAGTTGTCTTCTGAATGATGGATCTTCTTGTATTATTCTTCCTATAAATGCTCATGATGGTCCTGTTCTTTCAGCTTTGCGTTCAAGATCCCAATTAATACCTAAATCCAAGTTGTCAAGATGTACACATGATTCACATAATGCAGAAGGTGACAAGGAGGATGTAATCAGTGCTGCTGGGCTCTTAGATCAGGGCTTATTATCCTGTGTCAGCTGTGGGATTTTAAGTTTCTCCTGTGTTGCTGTCATCAAACCAAGAGAGTGTGCATCAAAATACTTCATGTCTTCTGATTATAATTCGATCAATGATCAGCTTGTTGGTTCTGGTGGGAGTCATCTGGCTAATGCAGCTGGAAGTGAAGGGACCAATGGTGGCATTCTACGTAAGTTACATATTTTACAACATATAGCATCAAGTTTTTATGTTGACTCGTCTTCCCTTTTTCCTGATCAGCATGGGCTTCTTTATTCGCCGAGTTACTGATATTTGCATAAGTTCTTGAAGTAGTCAACAGATTATTTATGATTTTATAATCTCTTAGAAGTTATAACTAGACCATTTGGACTCTCAAAAGTAAATAAATAACTAGACCATTCGGAATTCAGTGGTTAAAATGGATGCAGATTTGGCCTTCTGATTTTATTTTATTGGAAACGTATAACCTTCTTTAAAATTTCACAGCTAAAAAAGAGCATAGCCTTGAAACTTCCATTCCTTGATCATGCTACGTTGCCCACCACAGAATAATGTATGTTATTCTTTCAGAGACGGTATCCAGAATTACAGGATGCATTGCTTATTGCATGGAAAATGTGCCACTTGATAAATTTGATTGCTCATTGCGTAATACTCCCTCCGTTCCTAAATACTCCCTCCGTCCCAAAATAAGTGTCTCAAGCTTAGTACAATTTTGGACTGAAGTTAGTACAAAGTTGACACTTATTTTGGGACAGAGGGAATATAAGTCTTTGTAGAGATTCCACTATGGACCACATACGGATGTATATAGATGCATTTTAGAGTGTAGATTCACTCCATAGTGGAATCTCTACAAAGACTTATACTCCCTCTGTTCTAAAATAGATGACCCAACTTTGTACTAACTTTGTACTAAAGTTAGTATAAAGTTGAGTCATCTATTTCGGAATGGAGGGAGTATTTAGGAACAGAGGTAGTATTAGTTTATGAGCATATCTCCAGGAGACCAATGGACTATCACATTAATTCAAAACAGAGAACAGTCGCAGATGTCTTCGATGCTTGTAGAGACAAACATACATGGATGTAACTTGTGTAGCTCTAATTGGGTTTTTTTTTTGCTCATTTGCTATGCTAAAGTGGATTTCATCTTAGTTTCTTTCTCTTACAACATTTTTTGTGTTATCTGATGCAATGTATGTATTCCTGATCAACATGCAGGACCCAGTTTTGAACCATATGCCAATGATGCTGGACCTGTCACTAGAAATTCTGCTCCTGATCTTCTGGCATCTGCTTATGGAAATCAACCGGACACTGATGAAGATAATCGGAACAAAAAAATTAAGGTCTCTCATGACTCCAGCGAATTAGACGGAACGAAGATTCTCTCAAGTAGCATTAAATGCCAACAAAGGCCATCATCCCAGAGCTCTCAGTGTATTGGTGGCTCAGGTATTTCGAATGGACCAAGAGGTGTTCGCACAAGAAACAAATATCAACTTAAGATGGCACTGTCTCAAGGTTTTCAGCTAAAGAATAATTATTGGACAATGGAACAGAAGGTTCAACCTGAACCGTCAAGGTCAAAAGAGACTGTGAAGGAGCCACTTGATGCCAGCGGTGCAGATAATGATGCTAGATGTAACAGCGCTGCAATCTCTGTGGGTGACCCTAGGATCTCTACAACCACGATGGACAACTTAAATAAACCAATTGTGAAAATTGATAAGGATTCATCGAGAATGCATGTATTTTGTCTCGAGCATGCTGTCGAGGTTGAGAAGCAACTCCAAGCAATTGGTGGGGCCCATGTTATTCTTTTATGTCGTCCAGGTTAGCCATCAAGCTGCTTACTCATCATGATCGAGTGCAATGCACCTTTTTATAAATCTAATGCGTTTTGAACTTGTGGCATCCTCTCTAATGCTTCATCTACTCGGTATGACTGGGCAGTGGCTCATTGTGATTGTACTTGAATATGTTAATGCAGTTATTGTTCAAAAGCACATTATACTCGCATCAACGTTGGTAATGTCACGAATTAAATTTAGACCTGTTGTGCTTGAGGTGCTCATGATACTGATTCTTGGTTCTGAAAGCATAATTGACTTGTTTGTTATGGTTTGTACAGAATATCTTAAAATAGAAGCAGAAGCAAGGTCGTTAGCTGCAGAAATGGAAGTTGAGCATGGCTGGAAGGACATCCATTTCAGGGAAGCCAACATGGAGGACAGGAAGATGATAGAAGAGCTCCTGCAGGATGAGGAATCAATACCAACAAGCAGTGATTGGGCTGTAAAGCTGGGAACCAATCTTTACTACAGTGCAAATCTGGCCAAATCTCCTTTACATAACAAACAAATACCATACAACAGGGTCATCTATAGGGCATTTGGCTGCAGTTCTCCTGACAACTCACCAGTAAAACGGGAAAATTGCGAGGGGAGTCAAGACAGGCAGAAGAAAGTAGTCTTGGCTGGCCGGTGGTGTGGGAAAGCATGGATGTCAAACCAGGTCCATCCATTCCTAGCTCAGAGAATTGAAAGCAGTGAAGCGAAGGAGGCTGACAAGTCTAGTGGAGTGCAAGCCTCGAAAAGAAATAGTGGCACCATAACAGATGTACCAAAATCAAGCAAGAAAAGGGGGAACATGGCTGTGGAGGTAACAATAGACACCAAGAGGCCCAGACTAGCTGAGGGGCACAGCTCGAAACCATTAAAAGGTATTGCTGATGTGTCCCACCCCTCGCCAGCTGCAGTGGTTCCTCGTGTCAGCTCTAGGATTGCCGATAGAGCAAACAGGCTAAAATCAGATATGACAGAGGAGGATGATGGTCATGCTTGCCGTCCAAAGCCAAAGGCTACTTCCCATTCGCGAACAAGGCCACCAAAGAAGATTGAGGTTGAAGCAAAGAAGCAAATGAACATGAGTAAAGGAGACAGCAAGATGATGGCTCCAACTGCTGCAAAGGATGATGAGGAGCACCCATCTGCTACCAAGGGGGGTCCTTCTGTGGGCCCTGCCACTAAGCTGGAGTTTTCTCAGCGTAAGCACAGAACCAGAACCAAAACGATGAAGCTACTGAAGAAAGCCACAGGAGAGGAGAGGACCCCAAGAGATCATCCAATGCACGTCGAAGGGTACACATGCAGCATCGAGGGCTGTTCGATGAGCTTCGACACGAGAAATGAACTGTCCCTGCATGAGCTCGACATCTGCCCGGTCAAGGGCTGTGGAAAGAAGTTCTTCACGCACAAGTTTCTGCTGCAGCACCACAAGGTTCACACCGAAACGACGAAGCAACTGAAGAAAGCTACAGGAGAGGAGAGGGCTTCAACTCCAAGAGATCATCCGATGCGCGTGGAAGGGTACACTTGCACTATCGACGGCTGCTCAATGAGCTTCGACACGAAAAAGGAACTGTCCCTGCACGAGCGTGACATCTGCCCGGTCGAGGGCTGTGGGAAGAAGTTCTTCACGCACAAGTATCTGCTGCAGCACCGCAAGGTTCACACCGACGACCGGCCGCTCAAGTGCCCGTGGGAGGGCTGCGACGTGGCCTTCAAGTGGGCATGGGCCAGGACGGAGCACCTCAGGGTTCATACCGGCGACAGGCCCTACGTTTGCTGCGAGCCAGGGTGTGCAGAGACGTTCAGGTTTGTATCAGATTCCAGCCGTCACAAGCGCGAGACAGGCCACTCAACCAAGCAGACTAAAACCAAGACATGAAGCAGGAGCAAAAGTTATGGTATACTAGAAGCGACAGGGGTAAGTTTGTATATAGTGCACCAGTACCCGGAGCTCACGATTGTCTTCATTTAGCGAATTCTATTAGTAAGCACCACAATGGGTGTGCTTTCCTATGTACGTATCTAATTTCGATCATTGGTCATTTCTATGATTACTGATTTAGCTAGTCTAGCAGTTTAGCACTGATGTTATGTCTGATGTATTGACGTTGTCACTATATAAATGCCATGTTTAATATGATCACCATCTTTTGGCTCCGCTTCTTTGCTGTGTTAACCTTTGTGACATGGACGATAATTTTGCTGCGGTGTTTATTATTTTTTGAATAAAAGAAGGGAAACCATCTGATCCAAAGCCTGATACTTTTGCTGCGGTGATGCCGCAATGGTATGGTGATACTGTAGTTGTTAGTTTTTTTTTGGGTGCCGGGGGTAGCTGTGAGTCACCCTGTGGGTTCGGTTTATTCGGTTTACATGGTTCGGTTTATACGGTTTTTCAGTTTGTACGGTATTAATACTTCGGTAAATACAGTATGAAATTAAAATACGGTTCGGTTTCGGTATATACCAAATTATTTTGGTATGGTTTTGGTATATACCATAAAAACCAAAGTTGACGCGAATTTGAAAATGACGTAATAATAATTTGCAAATTTATGACTCAAAACACATACTATTTTACATAAATAGTATATGACTATATATATATATAAGTATATATGCATGCATTAATTCATCTGTTGATGGTTATGGACGTGCTTAGCATTTTAAAAAGAGAAAAATGACTATGTTACAAGAAAATTTTACATGCTTATTAGTGAATTTGACTCATATACAAGAAAAATGACAACTTGTATGGTTGTTCATCTCAAGAAATATAAATTTATTTTTACTTTGGTTTATTCGGTTAACCGTTCGGTTTTTTGGTATATACCATAAAAACCAAAGTTCAAATCGATATGAAAAGTTCAAACCATACCGAAACCAGAAATCATAAAAATTATAAAATCGATTCGGTTCAGTTTATTTTCAGTATGGTTTTTCGGTTCGGTTTTGAAATGCACAGGGTGAGCTGTGAGCTTATTGGAGGCGGTAGTGCACAGAAGCAAGGCACAGATCCGTTGGCTGTCGTGGATCTGTTTGTGCACCCAGCTTGTGGGATGGCATGTTTGCATTGCTTTTCGGTGCTGTCAGGATTGAGACTTGGGAGTGGGAGTGGAACTGAAATAGCTGCCTGGTGCGTCAGCCACGCAAAGGGTTTCTTCGTTAGAGCAACTTTAATGGGGCGACCCATTTTGTCCACGACCGTTCATTTGGGTCGACGCGGATAAAAAAGCCGGCCCAACGCGCCGACCCAAATGGACGCGCGTCCGCTTTTGTCCGCCTGCCGATCCATTTTCGACCAATTTTTGAGCCTGATTTGCGTCGATGCGGACACAAGACGGACGCGCGCGTTCACCCTCTTTCCTCACCGGGCCCGCTGGTCGGTGGCACATTGGATTCATACCCTTGCCCGCTTGCTACGTCGCCGACGCCGCCGGTCATTTTTTCAGATAAAAATGGATACATATATAATTCTAGCGTACACAAATAAAAAGAAAAGACCACTACTCGTCGATTTCTGACTCCGACTCGGTAATGTCCTCCTCCGATGTCTGAATGTAGGCGTCAGCATACGCCTCGTCTTCAAAATCCCAACCCGTCGTTTCTCGTAGCTTCAGTTTCAATTGAGCTGCCTGCTTCCGCGAACGCTTGTCCTCCCGATAGGCGGCTCGCTCCCTCCTCCTCGCGTCCCTCTCCGATCTCAATTGCTTGTAGAACTGGCGCTCGTCGATGATGTCCTGCGGGAAGCCTCCGCGCCACACCACCAAGGCTTCCACGTCCTTCTCTACGATGGCGAGGCGACGCTGCCGCCTCCGGTGGACACGACGATACTCGTCGGTGAAAAGCCGCGGGAGAGGCGCCAGATCCTGCGCCCGCTGGCTCGACACGTTGAGAAAATTCATATCCCGACGAGGCCTCAGGAGGTGCCAGGTCGCCGCGTCGTGCGCGCGGGCCGCCTCCTCTGCGGTGTCGAAGGTGCCGAGGACGAGACGTTTCTCGCGAAATCAGATCTCGGCGGAGAAGGCGCCGGAGCGGCGCTCGCGGACTCCGCGAAAATCCGAAGCGCACAGACGGCGGATCGACATGGTGGCGCAGAGACGGCGAGAGTGGGCGGCCGACAGAGTGTGGAGGGAGCGCCTTCTTTATAGCGAGCGTCGGCCGCGGCGCGCGCGAACCTTTCCCGCGCGCTGGAGCGCCAAAACCAGTGCGCGCTAGGCCGCTTTCCCCCGAGCGCGCGAGCCTTTCCCGCGCGCTGGAGCGCCAAAACCAAGGCGACGACATGATGTTAAACACGTGCGGTCATGAAATGAGTCGGCCTGTTGGACGCATTGCCAACCCAAAACTAAAAGAGGGCGGATGGCGGGCGGGCGGCCGATCCAAACGGACAAAAATTGGACAAAAACGCCGTCCGTTTGAGTCGGCCCGTTGGAGTTGCTCTTACTGAATCTGAAAGTGCTTGGAGTTGGAGAGCCCGCAAACAGTGTGCACACCGTACCAAATTGAGCAAGGCATAACAAAATTTGCCCAATGCCTATTAATACTCACTTTATAAACATCGGAAAAGAGATCGTATTCAAGCTTGAGCCCAAGCTCACCTCCCCTGCCAAGAACTATTTATTTGTTTTTTTAGAAAAAAAGGTTCAAAAAGAGATTTCTTTAGGAGAAACGTGTGCATGCATATTTTTATGAACGAAATGACATTTGTAGTGCTCCCCGCATCCGTTTGGAGCAGTCATGCATCAACATATACTCCCTCCGTTTCATAATATGCCGTGCACACCTTTTGTTTTTCAAAGGCAAAGTTTGACAAAATGTATGGAATAACTATTGACATCTAAAATACAAAGTAAAATGCAGTTCTTGATGAATCTGGTGATCTAATTTTGAATTTAGATATTGGTATATTCTTTTCTATAAATTTTGACAAATATAGACTTCTTTTACTTTCTGAAAACCTAATATGCAATGCAGCGCGGAACGGAGGAAGTATGAATCTTTTTCTTTTCTTTTTTGAGAACTAGAGTAGGATCTACTCTACAGGAGGTACATATTCAGACACCATCAATGGTCCGAGTCCTTCCGGTACGTTGGCAACTATCTCCTGATCGCCTGCGGTTCTTGTGGCCGCAGCAAGCCCGTGGGCTAGCTCATTACATGATCTTCTCACATGGTTAAAACTGTAGCTCGCAAACACGGATAGAGCTTGTTTAATATCCTTGATCAGAGCGTAGCATTGGGACCAAGGCTGTCCCCGTACTGCTAGTTCTTCTATGATTGCATGGCAGTCCATCTCCAGTATCAGAGGGCCTCTGTAATACTTTGCTAGAGTAAGCAGCCCGGTAAGCGCAGCTTTCGCTTCGGCCTCCTCGACGCATCGGCTAGCTGACAGGCTTCTGCAGAGTGAGACAACCACATGGCCTTTGCTGTCCCTGGTGACTGCTCCAGCAGCGGATTCGCCTGAATCGGCTTGGAAAGCTGCATCGGTATTCAGCTTAACCGTGCCTTGTACTGGTCCCGTCCACTGCATGCTTTGTTCCTGTATGCGGCATGTATTATCCGCCTCTCCAATCCTGGGCACATTATCAGCCATTGCCGCTGTAACTAATTCCCCGGCGTATTTCTTTAGGAATTGTACAGAGCCTAAGATAGATTCTTTGCCGTTGTGTCGTAACATGTCATCTCTCAGGTGCCAGCACCTCCATAACAAGAGTAAGATTTTTGACCGCATTTCCTCATGTTCTCTGTCTAGCAGGACCTGCAGCCAGTCAGTTCTTGTATTTCTGAAAGATTTCTCTGATGGTAGTGTCCACTCCTTCCTCATGGTCTCTCGGAGGGCCCTGCTCTTTGAGCATGTGATCACTGCATGATGTTCATCCTCCGCCGCGTTGCCGCAGATATTACACGTTGAGTCCACCTCGAGCGTCCTCTTGAATTTATTACTTTTTGTGGCTAGGGTATTTGTGGCTACTCTCCACCCAAAAATTATGACCTTCTCAGGCACCTTGGCCTTCCAAATATGATCCCAAATACTCCGGTCACCCGCATCCCTAGTTGAGCTTGAAGGGTTTGAGTTTTCGTTTTGGGATAAGGTTGCTGCCAATTTGTACGCATTTCTGACTGAAAACACTCCATTCTTTTCACCATGCCAATCTATGCAATCTCTTGTGTCCGTCCTTGGGATGGGTATCTTGCATATTTCTTCAGTATCAAACTGGTGGAATATTTGCCGAATCAAATTTACATTCCATTCCTTCCCATCCTCTTCCATGAGTTGGTTCACCCATCGAAGCCGAGACCTTCTAATAAACGCTGCAGTCATAAGGCCTTCTTTTCGAGGAATCCATTGATCTCGTTGAATCTGAATATTTTTCCCATCGCCCACTCGCCAGATTAAACCCTTCTTCAGCAGTTCTAGGCCAAATTCAATTGCCTTCCAAACCGGGGAGGTGTTCGAGGCAAAGACGGTGTCTAGAAGGTCACCATTCGGGTAGTACTTTGATTTTAGGACTCTCGCGCATAAACTATCCGGGAATTGGATTAGCCTCCAACCTTGTTTAGCAAGGAGTGCTTGGTTGAACAGATGCATGTCTCTGAAGCCTATACCACCAGCCCGTTTAGGTTTAATCATGCGCTCCCAAGCCATCCAATGCACCCTTCTATGGCCTTCTTCGTCCCCCCACCAGAAGTCCCTAATCATTCTTTCATATTTCTCACAGAATCCTTTCAAGAGCTTGAACACGCTCATTGTAAAGGTTGGCAGGGCTTGGACAACTGATTTGACGTGGACTTCCTTAGCTGCATACGACATGAACCTCTCAGACCAGTCGTTGCATCGTTTCCCAAATCTATCCATGATGGGTTGGAAGTGTTCCTCCTTCATTCTCCCTTCCGGCGTGGGCAGTCCCAAGTACTTGCTCTCAAAGACCTCCGACTGCACCCCAAGAACTGTCTTGATTCCGTCTCTTGTTTCGGTCGGACATAGTTCGCTAAAAAGGATCGAGCACTTGTTTGCACTTAGCAGTTATCCCGTGCACTTCTGGAAGGTGTCCAGAACCTTCTTGATCGCCTTGGCCTGCTCTACGGATGCCTTGAAAAATAACAAGCTGTCATCGGCAAAGAGAAGATTAGAGATTCCAGGGCTGTTGCGAGCAATCTTAATAGGATTCACCCTTCCGGCCACGATCTCCCGATTTATAAGATTTACCAGACCTTCCGCCACAAACAAAAATAGGTAGGGGCTGAGAGGGTCCCCTTGCCGCAGACCTCTAGACGGGCAGAAAGGTTCCAGAAGCTCACCATTACATCTTACTGAGTATCTCACTGATCGGACACACTGCATCACCCAGTTTGTCCATTCGCTGCAAAAACCACTCGTCCGTAGTACATCTTCCAAGAAGCCCCAGTCCACCCTATCATAGGCTTTGGCCAGATCCAACTTGTACGCACAATATGTATCACGCGTATTTTTGCTATGCTGGATTTTATGGAAGCACTCAAAGGCAATGATCGCGTTGTCCGTAATCAATCTGCCTGGGATGAAAGCGCTCTGGGTTTCTGAGATGATTTCATCCAGGATAGGACGTAGTCGGTTCACCAGGCACTTCGACACCACTTTGTAAATGACATTGCATAGACTGATGGGTCGGTAATCTTTCAGGGACTGAGGGTCCTTTCCTTTTGGGATAAGCACGATAACAGTGTCATTTGTGCCCTCAGGGAGTACCCCATGTTCAAACAAGTCTATTACCGCCTTGGTTACATCATCCCTAAGGACAGCCCAATTCCTTTGGTAAAAACGTGCTGGAAATCCATCCGGGCCGGGTGCCTTTAGCGGACCAATTTGAAACAAAGCATCACTGATTTCCTATGCAGAGAAAGGTTTGGTCAGCATATTATTCATTTCTTGTGTTACTTTCACATCAAATAACTCCATTATTTCATGCGGCGTGACCCCATCCTCCTTCTCATACAGCTCTTTGAAGAAAGAATTTGTCATCTCTTCCAAGCCTGATTTGTCCTCTATCCAAACCCCACTAGAATCTTTCAGCTTTATTATATTATTCTTTTTCTTCCTCCACGTTGCTTTTCTCTGGAACCATTTGGAGTTTCTATCTCCTTCTCTAATAAAGGTCACTCTTGATCTTTGCCTCCACATTAGTTCCTCCCGCAAGAGGAGTTCATCCAAGTCCTTTGATAGCTTGTTTACCTCACGCTGCTGTTCATGGGAATATGGAAGGTTCCACAAGATGCTCAAACGTTTTCTAATTTCTACAGTTTGTTTCAAAACCGACCCGAAGTCCTTCTGCGCCTAGTCCCGCAAATCTCTTTGCATTGTAGAAAGCTTCTCTCCAACTTGCCGCAGATTTCCAGCTTGGCCTCCCTTCTTCCATGAATTCTCTATTGCCGGTTGTAACGTGTTCACCCTTTCCCACATTTGTTCGTATCTGAAAATCTTAGGTCCATTCTCTCTTTTTGGTCTCCATTCCTGCCTCTTACCAAGGCGCAACAGGATGGGCAGATGGTCAGAACGCGATGAGCATATGTGTTCCACCGTGGCGTTCCTGAAGTGGTCAGACCAGTCCGGGGAGGCGACCGCTCTGTCCAGTCTAGCTCTGACATTCTTCCTACCCTCTTGTTTGTTGTTATATGTCCACACCGGTCATTTGAAGCCCAGGTCAAACAAGTTACAGTCAGCAAGAACCGTGCGAAAATTCTCCATATTCTTCTCCGATCTATTTGAAGCAGAGAAGTGTTCCGACTGCCACATGGTTTCGTTGAAGTCACCAATCATGAGCCACGACATGTTCGCTGAATCCTTTATTCTCCGCAGCAAGGACCACATGTGATGGCGCTCATGAGCTTTTGGCTCCCCATAAACAAAGTTGGCCCTCCATTGGCAGCCAAGAGGGTTTAACCGGATCAAAACATCGATGTATCTCGCTCCCACGGCAATCTTTTTATTTTGATACTCTCATCATAAAAGAGGGCAATGCCGGCACCTTTTCCGATGCCGGGTTGCGCGATACAATGCCGGAGGCCCAGCCTCCACTTGAGATTTTTGACGTACTGATTATTTTGCCGAGTCTCGGAAAGGAAGACGAGCTTGGGCTTGTAGGTGTGCACAAGGCACACGAGTTCCTGAACTGTGCGAGGTTGCCCGATTCCTCGACAGTTCCAACTTAGTAGCGTCATGGCTCCTGGCGGACGCCTTCCTCGGCGTCCGCCAGTTGACCGGTAGCCCCTATGCCGGTTGCTTCCTCACCGCCACCTGCTCCTCCTGCTGCACTTTCTTCCTCCGATCCTGCACCTTTGATCTTCGTCTTCTGATCACTGTTTGCCCCATCCTTGTTCTTACCATTTTCTGCCTTCTCTTCCCTCTCACGGTCGCCCCTCTTGCCCAGTACTGATGCTGATTTTTCAGGAGCCTTGACATGCTTCTTTGCCCCCTTCTTTTTCTCAGGGAACACCGGGCCATCCGAGGTGAGGCTCGGTCCAGTCAGTGTAGCATTCTGCATGGCGTTCCCCTCTGACTTTGCTGCCACCAAGTTCAGAGTGGGGGCTACAGCCGCGCCATCGATCGACTGATACCTCGTTTCAAAACCCGGCGGGTACAGTGGGTCCTCAACATGTGTGTCCTTTGCTATCTGCACCTGCTCTGTTGGCTTCATGCTAAGTGGTGGCGTCTGAATTGTGGCATCTGCCCTGTTCTGCTGTAAATCCTTCGGAGGGCTCGGGTCCAGCTTGGCATGTATCCCGGTCCCCTCTCCATTCCCAGTAATGAGAATAGCAGTAGGCGCCACCGAGGACACCTGCGTATTAGTGCAGGACCCGCCATCCAAGACCCGTAGTTTGCTCACTGCAGCAATAGCCGCCTGCACCATTGGGTTCGCCAGGATCTCGTCAGGGACTCTCTCATACTCCGATCTGATGGGGCTGCCTCTGTCTCGAGCCACCTCCTTCCCGAAACTGAGAAGAAGACGAGCACTACTAGCCACCGGGGCAACATATCCCCCTCTACTATTGCTTTTCTTATACGGGGAGGCACGCATTGTTGCGGTGTACCTCATCTCTTGGAGGTCCACCGGCAACTTACAATCGCGTTGTCCATGCCCGAGAAAACCACAAAAACCGCAAAAACGCGGCGCTCTCTCATACTTCAACTCTAGGAAAAACAACTCATTATTTGCCCTATCATGAGAAGTAAGCTTATCTCTGGGAGGTTCATCTACATCATGTTCCACACGAACCTGAATGAAATCACCCCAGACCTTACCACAATTGTCTGTGTCAACCTCCAGAACCATGCCGAGCTTTGCACCCAGCTTCCATGCCACCCCCTCATCCAACATGATCGGGGGGACATCGTGGATGCGGACCCATATTGGCATATAGGCCACCTCCACGTCGCCCGGGGGATGGCCGCCATCCACCGCAACCATCAGGAAAGCATCACCATTGTAGGTCCATGGACCATTGTCGAGGATGAAGCGCCGGTCCCCCCCCCCCCCCCGTTCAAACTCCAGGAGGAAGCGGTTGTTCTTGAGTGGCTTGTAGCTGAGGTGACCACGGAGACCCCACTTGTTTTTTAGGGCGCCGATCAGGCCCTCGTTGTTGTAGGGCAGTGGCGAGAAGTAGAGCCCTACAGTGATCCACCTGTACCGCATGGCCTCCCTCTCCTTGGTGAGGTCCAGCTCGACGACGTCGTCGACCCGAGGTGCAATGTTGACAGGGAACCTTGGGGCAACAACATCGCCGCCAGCCCCGTACCTTCTCATGTTCGCACGACCATCTTGGTTGCGGGAGGATTCCCCTCGGAGGAGCACCCTGGAGATGTTTCCACCACCGCCAGAGTGCGTCCCACCCATGCCGGCCTCCGCAGCGGCCTTGCCCTTCTGGTTCTCCTGGTTTGCCATCGATAGAGCAGGCGCACTGGCAAGACAAGGCTGAAAGGATTGTGTGCTCCTCTCATCTGCCTTGGGGCCTTTTAAGTCCATGATTTCTTGATCTGGATCCAATTGCTTCTCGTCGACTGATTTGATAGCAGTAATTTTCCTTTTATGTTGATCCCTTGTCACCATCTCGGATCTTGAGTGCCCTCCTCCTTTATCCGGTGGATCCTTGTCCGGCGAGTATGAGATCAGCATCCGATTTGGTTTGGCTTTCCTCTCCCCTAGTCCATGGGCCAGATCCTCTCTCATTGTAGTCATCCTATCCCTGATTTTGGTCACCACATCATTTGCTGGATCAGATGGTTTCTCATCAGAAACCTTCCTTGCCCGGGCGATTTGATTCCTTTCCACCGCGATCCGCTTGATCGCTCTCCTTGTCCGCATCCATGCCTCCCACAGGCCCAGGGGATCGCCTTCCTTCTGCATCTCCGATCTTCCATCACGCTCTGATCTCTGTCCTTCCACGTCGTATGATCTTCCGGTCTTCAGGGCCAGCGGGATCTCGCTCGAGAATCGCCTCCCCGTCGTCTCGACAGGGGCTCCGCAGTTTCCGCTCATGTTGAAAGTGGTATTTGCATTTGTGGCTACGTTGAAAGTGGTTGAGTGAATACATGACAAAAATCATGTTTTGCACATAATTTGTTAGCTACATTGCACCATTGAGCAGTTTGATGTCTGGTGTTTGGTTGGCAACATTTCTGGGTTATGGATGTTAACATGCAAAACATGTCGTTTGGTTCTGCATGGCCTATGTTTATGGTCACCTCTTCTCACCGGTGATGATCTTACCACACAACACACATGACAACTTGCTCTTTCATAGAGGTGTGGATGCTATTTTGTAGAAGCCCCCTATTCATAAACGTCTCTGCAAGCATGGCAGAAGGTGATAGTCGCACCTGAAGCATGTTCATAGCCTCTACATCGTTATTGTTGTAGTAGTTCAGATTCTTCATCTTGTCCCTATCTCAGATCATTCAACCATAACGGATGATATACTTATCATTCTGACGAACATCTCTTTTGTTGACCAACATGACCCGGGGCTGAATCACGGCTATCACAACAGTTGCTTGAGCAACTAGCTTCATTGTTTGTCCATAACGACCTAACGGCGATATCGATGTTGCAGTAAGTAATAGCGAAATCGACCTACACCATACCTAACAACCTAACAGAGGAGGGGGAGGGGGGTTGTATGCTGCTTACACCCTTTGGAGTCGACAACCCGTCCATTGTGAATACGAGGATGACGAGGCGAAGGGAGAATAGTATGTCCTGCTGTCGGAGATTGAAGTCACCGCCGTCGCGACCGCTGGTGCCAAGAACCAATGTTGGGTTTGTCCTAGCAGCAGAGATGAGCGAGTAAATGAGTTGCATTTCGCGCTATTGAAATGCCGATGCCATCCGTCGTTGTCCACCGAGAACGACCGCCCGTACACGTACACGCACGGAGTGGCGTGGCTCCTACCACCGCTCGCTCCTCCACCTGCTCGGGCTCGCTAGTACTACAAGACCGACGCCGTGCACGACAGACATGAAAAATATACTCACATACAGTACTTAGCTTGTGTCTTAATTCATGCCCACTCACATTCGATGATGATTCTTCGTACTCACGCGACCAGTACAGTACTCCTATTGGATGCGCTAACAAAAGGGTTAAAACAAGCGAATCAACATATGGTTGAGTTGGTTAGGTGGACAGTAGTATTCCTAACCCACCAGAGTTTAAATCCTGGTGCTCGCAGTATTCCTGGATTTATTTCAGGATTTTCGGCGATGCGCTTTCAGTAGGAGGAAACGTTTCCGTCGATGAAGAGGCGCCTACGGTGACTTCGTAAATCTCAAGATGATATGCCGGCTTAGTCTCTCGGAGATGCTCATAAGAGTAGAATGTGCGTGCGTGCGTTCATAGGGGTGAGTGTATGCGCGTGTATATGAGCGCTTGTGTCTGTAGTGATGCTAAAAAAAAGTCAAAACAAAAAAAACACAAAAGGGCGAGCCTGGAACACACACTCTCTCTCTCTCGGTTAAAGCTGACTTTCTGCCTCCACTCCAAAAAAGGGTCTCCGGAGCCAGAAACGCCCAAAACGAAAGCACGCGCGACGCCACGGACGCCACCCGACCAGCGGCCGCCGCTCATCGCTCCCTCCGCCCGCGGCGCCAGAGCCGGCCCGACCCCCCGCGACCCGGGCACCGCCGCTGGAGGCCACCAGCTCCCAGGGAGCGCGGCCGGCCCGGCCCCCCCGCGCGGCGGCGGCGGCGGCGGACGACGCATATTCCTCTGTTTCTTGGCCGACGGCAGAGGAGAGGGGCGCGGCTCGGTCGAGGCGATGTGGGGTGCCAGGGGGGAGGAGAAGGCCAGCGGCGCCTGCGAGGAATGGAGCTACCAGCTGGGGAACAAGGTGAGATTTGTGAAATCCCTCGTATGGATCCCTCTGGGTTCCCTCCCTTCGATTGAGGGAGGGATTCCTTCTTTTGGGCGGCGTTGCTTCTCCTGCGAGTTCGTTCCGGGCGTCATCTCAGCTGCCCCTTCCGGCGTCTCAGCTGCCCCTTCCGGCGCAGCTCATCATCCGGTTTGGCTGGTGCTTCTTTCATCGCTTTCCTTCCACGCCGCGCCTCTAAACTTCAAATACGGCGGATCTCGGCAGCTCCAAATTCCAAAAGAGATGTTTTTTACTTGACCAGCGCCGGGCGATGCGGTCAGATCCAGAATCCAAATTAGTTCTCCATTCTCCTCCTTTTTGTTTACTTAGTGGAGTACAGTACTACTTTACATAGTATAACACTTGAGCTTTTTCTCCGACATTCCGTTTCTTCTTTTTGGTCCAAGTTTTCTTTCTAGTACAGTAGTATAGTACATCTTGTTCCATTCAATACAGTTATGGAGCGTACTTGATCCGAACGTTTCTGTTGATGAACAAGTTAGGAAGTCTGTACTTCTCTTGTTTAATTTCCGTATTCATTGCACAGGTTAGGAGTAGTTCGGCTGGCTAAAGTAGGTAGTCGTTTATTTTGCCATCCATGGCTATTGGCTGCCCGTTCCTACTTTTAGGTCTGATCTGATTATTCTTTGGGATAATTTTTTTTGGAAAGCTGTGTGTTCTGATGTTGCTGCTTGTTTTCCACTCTTAAATTTTAGTAGCTCACTGCATTTGCTATTTCGATAGCGAACTCGTTTTTCCTAGCTGAAAATGAGTTGGAATAGATCTTCAGTGGAGTAACGCAGTTTCCAGATGGAACATTCAAGATTTGTACTTACTAGTACACAGCAAAGGGGATCTTTGGCTCCTTGTTATATGTTCCATTATTATTGGTGAAGGAACGCAATCATAGACAGTACATGGACCATTTAACCTCAAGACCTGGTAGTACATTCAGTGATTGAGTAAAATTTGTTTAAAACCTTTTTACAGCCAGGTGGAATCGAATCACAGACTCTCTGTCCCTGAAATTAGCACCATATAGTTACCGATCCTTGTCAATCTCGGCGAGGCGACCCTGGTATGCCAAACAAGTTTTACTCCTACAAGGTCCGGATTGACCGGGTCAGGAAGTACACAGTGCTAGTTTCAGGAATTGGGAGTTCAGGGTTTAGAACATATTTTACTCTAGTAGATTTTGTTCAGTATCTTATCAAGCCTAAATTAATGTTTTCCGAGGTCATCATTTTTGTTTATTTTGACTACATTCCTTATTCCTCTGAAGGATAGAGTTAAGGAAAAATGTCAGATTTGGAATTCTAATAGCTTTGATTAGCTATTTAATTTGTTTAAAACTTGAGCTGATTGCAACTTACTTACAGGATACGCTGAGTTTGAAAGCTCCAAAGAAGTCGCCCCTTGCGTTGAGAATGGTTGTTCTCACCATGACTATGATCTGTGGGGTGTTTATTTGCTCAATGTGTATGAAGCAGCTAGGAAGCGACAGCTGGTCAAGGATAGTGAAGATTCAAGTTGCAGAACAGTCCTGCAATAAGTCTTTAGTTCCTCCTTCTGAGGTTCAGTTTGTGCATTATCCGCAACCACTAAATTACAGCAGGTGATATTTGTGCTAAAGCTCGTTTGAGCTATCTACATTTGGCTTGCATAATGATGTCTGATGGTAATTTTATTTTGTAGGAAAGAATGCACCTGTACCCCTGTCCGCTTCTTTGCAATTATCTCATCGCAGCGGTCTGGAAGTGGCTGGTTCGAAACCCTTCTAAACAGTCACATAAATGTTAGCTCTAATGGAGAAATCTTCTCGAAGAAAGAAAGGAGGAGCAACATTTCATCTATAATAAAGACAATGGACATGGTGTATAACTTGGATTGGAATAGTAGCGCTTCCAAGAATGAGTGCACTGCTGCTGCTGGCTTCAAATGGATGCTTAATCAGGTGATGATTTTGATCAGTTCTTTTTTTGCTTCATTCTTTTTATGTGTAGGCATCATTATGAGGTTGCTGTTAAAAGCAATATACACATGTTTTTAGAGCTGTTTAGGGTATTCATATTAAAAGCAATATACTTAGGACGTCTGCTTGCTGGTTAAAGAACTGTCCCTTGCATTCCGTGAATGCTCTGTTATGTTCACATTGTACTCATAATATATTGGTTTTCTTCCTGATTTTTGCATCCTGTTCCTCTTCTCAGGGAATCAGGAATATTTTAACCTTGAATATCATTAGCGCAGTCTCCCTGAGTAATTTTGCCAACTAACATATTTTCTATACAAAAGACAATTGTGATACTAGTTCCTCTTTATTTATTTCCACTACTCCATAGTACCTCGATGGAGCATATCAAATTACATTTTATTTTGGACAGTTTACAATCCTATGCATGGCTACATTTCTATTTGCACTGACTAGATATTGGCAATGCTTATACTGTCCTGTATAGTCCATTTCTTGTATGACTGCGTTCATTTAAATATTGGTCCTTTTTTGTGTGGAACTCTGGATGAGGTCGCATAATTCTGAATTTTTTAAATATAGAATATTTTATGTCTAACTGATTGCAATTGTGATGCTGGTATCTTCAGAATGATAAGAGCGAGCATCAAGATTGCTATCAATTGTTGATAGCATTTTGATTGTCTGTTAACCTTCTGAAGATATCAGCATTCTGAGAATTGGTGTCCATCTAGATCCTCCATGCAAAAAAATTCCAACTACTGTTATCTGAGATTTTTAAGTGGTATGCATATGGACATTCTTACTATCTCCATGGTATCTAATTTCCTTCAAGAGTAGCATATCAGTCCAATTAGTGTTTTTGGGTAGACACGTTAAATTTTGAGTCATGCACACAGCTTAACCCTTAAGCAGAATAAGCATTCTTCTGACTATATATGTCTTCAGGGTCTTGTGGCAAATCACGCTGCTGTGGTTGATTACTTCAACCAAAGAGGAGTGTCTGTGATATTTCTGTTCAGAAGGAATCTCCTCCGTCAGATGGTATCACAACTAGCAAACAATCATGACAGATACCTGAAGCAATTAAAAGGAAAACATAAGGCCCATGTGCACACAAAAGATGAGGTGGTTCTTGATAGCATGTCTTTCAACTTCCACTTACAAATATTTGCAGTTTGTGAGTGTAAGATGTATCTTTCATTTTGCAGGCGAATATACTTGCAAAATACAAGCCTAGGCTCAACACAACAACATTAATGTGGAGTCTGAAACAGGCAGATGACTACACTCGCAAAGCTCTTGAAAACCTAAAGAGCGTCCGTCACATTACATTGTACTATGAGGATCTCATCCAAAACAGAACAGTGAGTTACTCTTGATTAATCTGTTGCATGTCGGTATATGATGTTGTTGTTGCTTATTCATACTACATTGACTTATACTTGCAGATGCTTGGTGAGGTGCTGGATTTCCTCAAAGTGCCAGTGAGGAAATTAGTCAGCCGGCATGTGAAGATACACACGAAACCGCTGTCGGATCAAATTGAAAATTGGGATGAAGTCTATAATGCCCTGAATGGCACCAAGTTTGAAAGTTTCTTGAATGCTGACTACCGAACATGACATTATTCTGTCTGCACGTTTCTTGTTTAGATATTGGCTCCCGTGTGTTTCTTTTATTTATCTATTTAGTTCTTTCTTTTTATTGAAATGCTAGCCTAGGGTGTGCCTGACAAAAGTTTTGACATGGGGAATGGCGGGGTTTGCACGGTGGCTCACAAATCACAAGTTCTTTGATAGGTTCCACTAATTGTCTTGTATGTTCTTTTCAGTTTTCTTTTCTTTTCTTTGAAACTGATCAACAAGCTTCTAACCTCTTGCGTTCCACTGCTAATTATCACTTCTCAAGTCTTGCAGACAGTTCTTTTTACAATTCTCCCTTGCATGGATGTATGTTTAGCAGGTTCTGAAGACATGCATCAGAGAGGTTTCTAACACTGTTTGTTTCTTTTTCACACATTCCCATGTTAATTTAGACATGTTGAAATCTAAATGAGTCGCTTCCCTAAGTCCATTTTGAGAAATACAAGTGCAAATCATTTGAAAAAAAAAGGAATACAGGTGAATACAATTACAATGTAGGCGGTGAATATTCCAGTCTAAATGAGGCACACACAGTGTCAGAATTGGGGTTTAATCGTTGCTGGGCTGGAGGTACAACAACCTCCTAACCATTGGATCTTGATATCCAACTACCTGCTGGTTCTTGATATTTAGGACATGTTTGGTTCATGACTAATTTGCCACAACTAACCTTAAGCAAACTGTGGCCACCACACAAAGTGTGTCAAACAAAATGGCTACCGGGAGTGTACCTTGTTGTTTGGAAAGGAGTTTTTATTTAGTTGGTTTTGAGATCATACTTGCATTTTAACATAGTGGCCTAATTGTGGCATGAACACTATGACCATGTTATTTTCACACACACACATAGACAATATATAAATGTAATACTCCCTCTGTCCGGAATTACTTGTCTTAGATTTGTCTAGATACGGCTGTATTTAGTGTTAGATACATTCGTATTTAGACAAATTTAAGACAAGTAATTTGAGACGGGGGTAATATTTAACAATGTTCATACTGAAAATATCAATACATTTTTTTTTGAAAGATCCAGCTATGCTGGCTTTTCATTGATCATTAGCAGGAAGCAGTGGGGGAAAACAAGGTGATGGGGATCTAGAGGATCCGAGGGTTTGCCACAGACCGGCAATCCTCGTGTGACAGGGTAGCCTAGGGCTTATATTTCATGGCGGTTCCCCAAAGGGGCCCTCGATGCAGATTGCGCCCGCGACGCGCCATAGCTCGATGCAGTCCGTGATACTGAAAATATCAATACATTTTCATCAAAATGTATTTCGGACATATTAGTAAAGAGTTCCTAACAAGAGTGTACAGAATCCATGTATCCTTCGTACTGCAAAATGCACGCCGTCTCCAGGCTGCAAGGCTCCTTGTTGAGTGAAATGTGTCTTAAATAAGATACACCAGAAGAAATGGAAGTAGCTTAACACACAACAATTCTATCAGAGAATAAGAAATGTCGGATGATATCAGGTGTGCAAGAGAACATCAGCACAACGCGGAAACTTCCCAAAAGACGGTTTTGCATTCCTCTGTATGCGAGGAAAACACTCATCTGGCCAGTATTGTTTTTTTTTAATTGTTGGTAGAAGAGCTGCCAAATCCATTGATTAGAAGGGGTTTACAAAAACACCCTCAAAGGAGGAATGCACCGCATGAAGGCAAGTGCCAAAAAAGAAGAAAGGAGAAAGGGTTGCTTGGTTTATTTGAGAAAAACCAGGCGAAAATATAAACAACACATAGCTGGCCAGCATTGTGGTCTTGTGGAAGAGTGATATTTGCCAACTTGGAGAAAATGGAGTAATGTAGCCGGTGAGTGAAACAAGCTTAGACCAAGTGGGCAATAAGATCCCCCTTGCGGAAGATGGGGTGGGCCTCTGTACGAGCCGGATTTTTTTTGGGGGGGCGAGCCGGATTCATTGCCGTCCTCCAGGCAAAGCAAAACCAGAGCTTCCCCTCAAAAGAAAAAGAGCAAAACCAGAGTTAGTGGTTTCAAAAAACCGGAGGCTGCTGCGGAGTACATGTTGGGTTTCGAGTGCATCGGAGTACATGTTGGGTTTCGAGTGCATCGAAAGTTCGCTCTAGAACCTCCGAGCCAGACTCCGGCTTGCATCCGGTTGAGATCAGAGCTATGATCTCAAACAGAGGCTACTTTGAATGTCGAACTGGAGGTCTGGTCTTTAACCTCCAGGAAAAAATATCATACAGAAGCCAACATTCGGTGGAAACCGATAAAAACCACGAGAAAACGATGTTTTGGCGTTTTAAAAAAATCTCAAAAACTCATGAGATGTTAAGAGGGTGATGTTCTATTGCCATGCAAAATTTCAAGTTCAAACATGTTGATGTGAGCGATGCAAAAGAAAAAAAATCAGCATTGGATAGTGCCAACGTCACTATTCATTGTTGAATTTGTCTTTTTCATAACTCACATCCCTTAATGTATTTTTACTTCAAATTTTGTATGGCAATAAAACATCATCCTCTTAACATCCCACATTTTTTTCCATATCTTTTTAAAACTTTCAAACATGGTTTCGACAAAGTTTTCTTTGAATGTTGGTTTCTGTATGATATACTTCCAACCTCCAGATAGGCCTCCTGGATACGGCGAAAAAACCGATGGTTTTATTTTTGGAGTGCATTCTCTTGAGCCGGAGGTAGTTTTAACGTTTGTCAATGGGATAGGATTTCACCCCAAGTTCATCACGTGACCCCTCTTTGTAGTGCTTCCCCATGACTCAATTAATGTAAAAGATGCATAATTTAAATCCACATTTTCCTTCTCTTAAATGGGAGAGGGGAGGAAACACTGCCCATATGCTTTGTAATAATTGTTAGTCCTTTAATCACATGTCATCTATAAACAGGGAACATATGTCCTTTCATCGTGCACTAGGGTTCCCTAAAACAGGTGAGATGTAGACCGATAAATGTGCCCAAATCAATGGGATTTTTTGACAGATTTCATGTACTTCTATTTTACAACTAATTCGTTTCACACATTTCAAATTAGCTAAAACTCATCGAAGATTGGTGCTGATTTAAAGCTCTAAACGTGTTGGATTCAAATATATAAAATGTTTCAAAACATAATTTTAGTTCAAAAAGCATATCAATACAAACTGCAACAAGAAAATAAATAAATCAAATGCTAGTCTTTAGTTTGGAGATCGAGAGAGAGCATGCAGCCAGCGTGTATGCTCTCGATGTTAAATGGGTCCCGCTGCCGCCGGCAGATGTAACTGCGGTTAATGTGGATGCTGCACTCTTCAAGGATTCTCAACGGATGGGAATTGGCGTGGTAATCAAGAACCACATGGGAGATTACTTACGGGCTTGCCGCGAGCGCGTTGATGAGGTCACCGCCCCAGAACTAGCTTAAGCACTAGCGCTACAACGTGCGGTGACTCAGGAAGGCTTTCCAAGGGTTGTTTTCCAAACTGACAGTTTGTCCGTTATCCAGAGAATCAATGCTTAGATGGTTGATTGCTCACTGGCAGGCTCATCACAACTGATATCAAGGAGCTAGTGTCGTTCTTCTCGTCCGTTCACTTTAGTCAAATCGTTTGAAGAATATCGCGACACATATTCTAGCTAGATCATCCAAGTCCTCTAGTGACTCTATTTTTCATGTAATCCCGGATTGTATTCGGGAGGCACTCTTTCTTGATTATCCTTATCAATAAAGCGTGTTATTTCTAAAAAAAAGCTTCATCTCTTTAGGTGTTGATTGTGCTATTTTTTGTCCAATTTTTTTATTAATTAACAAACAACAATCTCTTTCGTAATTAGTGGAACAAATAAAGTTATTTTCTCGGCTCCAAAATGCATAACGGAGCAACGATACCAGAATTTCTGGTCCACGTCCCAGGAACAGCTTCGCTTTGCCTTTTGCGATAGAGCAGTTGCAGTTCGTACCTTCTTTGGACGCCGGCGAGGCAGCGATCTCCACTCCTCTCTGTCTGTCGCTTCAACGGCTGGAGGAAGAGGAGGGGGGGGGGGGGGCTCCTGCTTCATTTTCAGTTAGTCCATAGATTTAGGGCCTTGTCTTCGTCTAGTAGCCCTGTTTCACTGTTCGGTGAGGTTGGTGTTTCGTTGAATAAGATGACTTCGGTCTCTTCTCACCATGGTGACGCTCTCTCCGACGACGCCGTTGAGCCGATGGCCTTGTCTGCTCGCCGTTTGTTCGGAGTGGTGAGCTTTATGTTTCCTGTGTCTGGCAGCTGTTGCCATTCAAGGCAGCATCGGCAAATGGGATATGTAGGTGCTGGTTCAAGGTTGCTGGCCCGATGGGGCGGATCTGGCGTTCTTTCTTGACAACCACGGCGGGATTTATCAAAACTGGATCCATGTTGGCGTGGGGAACATCCTCGGCCGACACGCCACATCGCCAAGTGCCTATTCTGCAGGTCTGGTCTTCGGCTCTCACACCTTCAAGGCTATGGCATTGGTCTGGATTTTGGTTTGTTGGTGTTCCATGTCTTCCTCTGGTGTGCGTCTAATGATGCTGATGGTCGAAGGCGGTTTCAGATCTAGTTGTTTGCATGGACCCCAAAGGACTTATTTGTAATATGTTTCTATTTGGGGTTCTTGAACAAATTGGACACGGTCTTTATGATAGTTTTCACATGTATATACAAGTATACTCCCTTCGTTCCTAAATACAAATCTTTTTAAAGATTTCGATATGAACTACATACGATGATATAAGTCTTTTTATAGATTTCAATATGTGAAACGAACCGAGTGATACTTCGTTTATTAGTAATTACTAATAAAAAAACCCGTGCGTTGCAACGGGAAAGAAAATAACACACGTTCTTAACCCAATAACCACGACTCAAGACCTTAATAGGCCCGCGTCTTTTAGTTTCACATGACATCACATTTGTATTTCCTCTATACTCACACACTCGCTCGAAAAAAAAGCCCGTGCATTGCAACGGGAAAGAAAATAACACACACTCTTAACCCAATAACCATGACTCAAGACATTAATAGGCCCATGTCTTTTAGTTTCACATGGCATCACATTTGTGTTGCCGACAGTGACCTCTGTGCTCACAGAATGAAAACACGTTTGAATGTGGTTAGTCTTAATGTCTCTCTCTTTTGCGCGTGCGCACGTGCGCACACTCGCTTGGAATAAGATAAAAAGTATGTTGTTTTTTTCCCGCAAGGTTTTTCATAGTTGTGTATGCATGGTTCTCGATGTTTTTTCTCTCACTCTGGTTTTAATAGATGTTTATTTGCAATTTGAATCACCGACGGTACAAAAAAACAGACCGTACACTATATATTAAGTTTGCACCAAAAATTATATTTTAGCAATATTTAACAGCTAAAAATAACTTCATATTCAGATTCTACATATTTTTCTAATCAAGTTTCATATATAACATGTTAAAATTTAAGTTACGGTTTAAAAGATATGAATAATCTTATTTTACATAAATTGTAGATTGATTAACCGAAATGTCTAGAGGTTTTCTGTTAAAACTAAAAAAAACATTTCGGTTGACTTAAATATGGACGGCGGGTTGATTGTCTAAAACGTCAGGGGTTTTCTGAGAAAATGAGAAAAAACGGTTCCATTATAACTTAAACGTGTACTGCGGGTTGATTTACAAAAAACTGAGGGATTTATTTGTAAAAATGGTGTGACGGACGACCCGAAACAATCCGCGCTTTATTAGTACTTCCTCTTTTCATCTATATAGGGCCTAATGCGTTTTTTAAGACCGCCTTTGACCATTGACAAGATTAATAGTACATGACATGCACAATGTGAAAATTATATCATTGAAAGCTCCTTTTACACACAGATTTAACAATGTGCTTTGTGTAAGTTGCATGTCATATATTATTGCTCTAATATTTGGTCAAAGTCAGCCTCAAAAAACGCACTAGGCTCTATATAAATGGAAGGAGGGAGTAGGTAAGATAAGATAAGATAAGATAAGATAAGATAAGAAATAGCGGTTCGGAGTAAAAAGAGAGCGGAAAACGTGTAGTACTAGACGGAGCAGCCTACCCACAGTCGTCCGCCTCTTGAGAGTGGGAACAGAGTGAACGCAAACAACCGCCGCGCCGCAGACTACCCCGACGAGCCGCCGGCCGGCCGACCGGTGTAGTTAATACAGTGGCGGAGCACCTCGGACTCCTCCACCGCCATCAATACCGTGCTTGATCCTCTCGACAGACTCAACGGCCACCCCAAGCACAACAGCCGTAGGGGTACGTACGTACTACGCGATGAAGCATTCACCAGTAACTGCATCTACCAGTTCTACGGCGTAGCATCCATGGAACTACACACCTACGATCAGCAGGCTATCACAGCCGGCGGTGATCAAGTGACCCAAACATACGAATGAATCATGCCTGCACCTGGCGATGAATCTGCCGGCCGTGAATCTTCGTCGCCTCCCAAATATCACCGCCGAACGCAACTTGGGAGCAAGCCGCAACCACCTCGAGCAGAGTCTGACACCGCTCCGCTCAGCTTTCTGTTACCGCCATTTAAAGTTTTAAACCTCCTCGTGTCTTTCCCGCCGCAAAGCAGATCGCCGGAGCAGCACCGTTCTGCCTCTAACTCCCTGCTTGCTTGCATGCAAAGCTTCTCCACACTCCTCGGTGCTCGATCGGTCGGACGATCTCCACCTATAAATACGCCTCCTCCCTTCTCTTCCACCATCATCATCTCACACTCGAAGCTAACTAGCCCCCAAGCAGCTGCTAGGTCTGCAGTACAAAGGTAGCCACTACAGCTCGTGGTGTACCGGCGGTAGAGCAGAGCAGCACGATGGGGCAGCTCAGCAAGAAGCTTCTGGTGGCGTCCATGGTGGTGGCGGTGCTGGCCGTGGCAGCAGTGGAGCTGTGCGGCGCCATCCCGCTCGAGGACAATGACCTGGAGTCGGAGGAAGCGCTGTGGGACCTGTACGAGCGGTGGCAGACCGCGCACCGCGTGCCCCGCCACCACGCTGAGAAGCACCGCCGCTTCGGCACCTTCAAGTCCAACGTCCACTTCATCCACTCCCACAACAAGCGCGGCGACCGCCCCTACCGCCTCCGCCTCAACCGCTTCGGCGACATGAGCCAGGCCGAGTTCCGCGCCACCTTCGCCGGCTCCCGCGTCAGCGACCGCCGCCGCGACGGCCCCGCCACGCCACCGTCGGTCCCGGGGTTCATGTACGCCGCCGTGAACGTGTCGGACCTGCCGCGGTCCGTGGACTGGCGCCAGAAGGGCGCGGTGACCGGCGTCAAGAACCAGGGCAAGTGCGGCAGCTGCTGGGCTTTCTCCACCGTGGTGTCCGTGGAAGGCATCAACGCCATCCGAACCGGGAAGCTGGTGTCGCTGTCGGAGCAGGAGCTCATCGACTGCGACACGGCGGACAACGACGGGTGCGAGGGCGGGCTCATGGACAACGCCTTTGAGTACATCAAGAAAAACGGCGGGCTCACCACCGAGGCCGCCTACCCGTACCGAGCTGCCAACGGCACCTGCAAAGCCGCGAAGGTGGCCAAGAGCTCCCCCATGGTGGTGCACATCGACGGACACCAGGACGTGCCGGCCAACAGCGAGGAGGCGCTGGCCAAGGCCGTCGCGAACCAGCCCGTGTCCGTGGGCATCGATGCCAGCGGGAAGGCGTTCATGTTCTACTCCGAGGGGGTGTTCACCGGTGAGTGTGGAACAGAGCTGGACCACGGCGTCGCGGTGGTCGGGTACGGCGTGGCGGAGGACGGCAAGGCGTACTGGACGGTGAAGAACTCGTGGGGCCCGTCGTGGGGGGAGAAGGGGTACATCAGGGTGGAGAAGGATTCCGGTGCCGAAGGCGGGCTCTGCGGCATCGCCATGGAGGCATCCTACGCCGTCAAGACGGACAGCAAACCCAAGCCCACGCCCAGGCGCGCGCTCGGCGCCTGGGAGTCTCAGTGATCGACCCAATCTCTATGCGTGTCTGAATTATTTCTACTATATTCCTAGTTAAATTAGGGTGAAAATAAATTACAGCTGAATCAAGTGCTTCTCCGTCCACACGCAAGAATTAGGTGTGTAGCGTGGGACCAGGACGATCGACATAATTTGTTTGGATTTATACGAATGTAATGTAAAATGTAATAATGCATGCAATGTACCGGTAATGTTTGTAAGTGTAACACCCACGATGCGGCTATATCTCCTACGTGTCGGAGCACGACTTAAAGGCATAACCGCATTGTAGGCATGTCGCAAGAGGGGTAATCTTTACACATCCCATGTACTGAATAAGATAAAGATAAAGAGTTGGTTTACAATCGCCACTTCACACAATACAAGAATATAACATTAGATCATCCAGAATACAATCAAGGTCCAACTACGGAACCAAAATAAAGACAACCCCTAATGCAATAGATCCCCGATCGCCCCAACTGGGCTCCACTACTGATCAACTGGAAACGAAACAACACCACGAACACGAACTTCATCGAGCTCTCACTTGAGCTCAGCTGCGACATCTGCACTGGTATTATCAGCACCTGCAACTGGTTTTGGAAGTAATATGTGAGTCACGGGGACTCAACAATCTCACACCCTCGCGATCAAGACTATTTAAGCTTATGGGTAGGAAAAGGTAGTGAGGTGGAGCTGCAGCACGCACTAGCATATATGGTGGTTAACATACGCGAATGAGAGCGAGAAGAGAAGGCAAAGTACGGTCGAGAAGCTACAAAGATCAAGAAGTGATCCTAGAACTACTTACGTTCAAGCATAACACCAAAACCGTGTTCACTTCCCGGACTCCGCCGAAAAGAGATCATCACGGCTACACACGCGGTTGATGCATTTTAATTAAGTCAAGTGTCAAGCTCTCTACAACCGGACATTAATAAATTCCCATCTGCCCATAACTGCGGGCACGGTTTTTGAAAGTTCAAATCCCTGCAGGGGTGTCTCAACTTAGCCCATCACAAGCTCTCACGGTCAAAGAAGGATATTCCTTCTAGCGGGAAGACCCGATCAGACTCGGAATCCCGGTTACAAGACATTTCGGCAAAGGTAAAACAGGACCAGCAAAGCCGCCCGGATGTGCCGACAAATCCCGATAGGAGTTGCACATATCTCGTTCTCATGGCACATCGGATGAGCCAGACGTCGGGTTGGCATAGACCCTGGTTGCCCAAGGGGCGCCGGACATCGCTCAGGTTGGACCAACACTTAGAGAAGTACTGGCCCGGGGGGGGGGGGGGTTAAAATAAAGATGACTCTCGAGCTCCGGAAACCCAAGGGAAAAAGGCTAGGTTGTTAGTGCAAATGTAAAACCAAGGTTGGGCCTTGCTGGAGGAGTTTTATTCAAGGCGAACTGTCAAGGGGTTCCCATTATAACCCAACCGCGTAAGGAACGCAAAATCAAGGAACATAACACCAGTATGACGGAAACTAGTGCGGCAAGAGTGGAACAAAACACCAGGCATAAGGCCGAGCCTTCCACCCTTTACCAAGTATGTAGATGCATTAATTAAATAAGAGATATTGTGATATCCCAACAAAAATCATGTTCCAACATGGAACAAACTTCATCTTCACCTGCAACTATCAACGCTATAAGAGGAGCTGAGCAAAAGTGGTAACATAGTCAAACAACGGTTTACTAGGACAAGGTGGGTTAGAGGTTTGACATGGCAATATGGGAGGCATGATATAGCAAGTGGTAGGTATCGCAGCATAGCAATAGAGCGAACAACTAGCAAGCAAAGATAAAAGTGATTTCGAAGGTATGGTCATCTTTCCTGAGATCCCGCAAGGAAGAAGAACGAGTACATGAAGAAGACAAACGGACATAGTCGAACGAATCCTCACCACACGACGTTATCAGAACCAACCCGAAGAAGCACACCAGAAAGAAGCAAACAACATAGTAAACAACCACCACATAGACATGGCATGATGCACAAACAATTATGATGCATGTCCGGTTTAATGAAGCATGTCATGGCAAAGTGCACAAACAACACTACAAGTTCAGTGGAGCTCAATATGCAACGAGTTGCATATTGACGGAATACCACATGCCTTATTTAGTTCTCTCTCGTTTATGTACTCAACAATATTAAATGTTGTTTAGCATGGCAAGGGGTGAAGCAAAGTTAAACTAACTATCTAGTCAAGTTTAAATGAGGCCGGAAACAACGAACAACAATTCCGGAAAATCCTCATATGCATATTTTTGGATTAGGTACTATTCTGCCCTAAACATAATTTTAGAGTTATTAAACATGCAAAACAAGTACACCATGTTAAACTAGGCATTTTTTCTACCCCATTTACATATAAAGTTTATTAAAAACCAAGCCACGATTATTTAGTTATGAATAAAATCATTTTAGCATGGCAATAGGCAAACTAAAACAAACAACAAGTTTAAACATTTTTAACATGCATGAAAGTTGCATATTATGAAACTAGACAAAATTCTAAGCAAGTTACATATATAAAATATTTTAATATGATGCACGGTTGATGAGTTTTTATATGCATGAAGTGCAAGGGTTTTTCTGAAAATCTGTAAAACCCTGGTAATTAGCAAATTCGTAGAACCAAAAAAAACATCCACTGGGCTGAAACTTGCTGGCCCAACAGGAATAGGGGATCTGGAGGGGTCTGCTCACATCAGGCCTAGCAGGCCGAAACTGAAGCTGGGCCAGAGAGGAGGCGCACTGGGCCGACGGGGAAACATCACAGGCTGACCCGATCTGACCGATGCGGTCAACGCGGTTGCTGCAGCGCTCATCGTCTCGTTCCTGAAGCGGGGACTGAGCGATGCAGGGGAGCTGGCGCGGTCAACGCCGAAGAAATAGGAGCCTTGGCGCGACCGCGACGTAGAGGACGCAGCGGCGGATGGAGCTTCAACGGGCAGGCGAGGTGGAGGCCGCTGGGAGCGGAGCAGAATGGCGCGGCGCGAGACTTGGCAAGGCGGCGACCTGCGGGGCTTCAGCCGAGGGTGGAGCTACTCCCGCGAGGCACAAGGAGGAGAAGCAGAGGAGGCCGCGGGCTCCTGGAGGTCTTGGACGTGCTTGGGGACTCCTTCCTCGAGATGCTGCCTGGGCACGGGTGGCTACATGCTCGAGCACGGGGAAGCAGGGAGGCAGGGTCTAGACGACGGGAACGGCGCAGAGGAGGTCACTGGCGGCGGGGGCTCCTCCTGTTGACGAACCAAGACAGAGGGAGTGACGTGAGAGCGAGAGAGAGAAAGAGAGGAAAACGCGGGGAAGGAGGACGAGAAGGGCGACGAAGCTCCGGCCTAGTTGCAGCGGTGGTCGATGGGCGTGCTGAAGCGGTGGATCGAGCCGGTGCTCGGGCGGACAGGGTCTCAGGTGGTCGCGGTGGTCACCAAGGTCGATGGCTCACCGGTGAGTCGAGGCGGGGTTGAGGGCGATGAGGAGACACTACAAAAAAAAGACACATCCGTGACATTTTGGGCCGAACAATTTTTTTTTCTGTCATACATATGACACTTCTATGACGATAATTGTGACAAAACCCGGTATCATCATAGATGTGGTGGGCTCCTACTTCTATGACAAAAAATCATGACAGAAAATGGGCTTTTTGTCCTGGGCGGGCCGGAGACGCAGCTGCATGACATTCTTTGGGCCGTCCATGATGGAAAAAACAGTGGTAGAAGCGAGGGCGAGGAAAATTTCGGGGAGTTCCCGGTTACGGTGGGAGGTCGGGGGCCGAGCGATGCGCGTTTCTCTCGTACACGTACGCGCGTGTGTGCGAGGCGTTGGCTCTAACTGAACCCGAGCGAGGCGTTGGGCTCTAACTGAACCCGAGCGATTGCACTGCAGACTACGCGTTACTGAACCCGAGCGATTGATCGATGGCTGTTAACTGAACCCGATCGAGCGATTCCTTCGCTACTGCTGCTAACTGAAGCCGATCGATACTGCCTCTGGATGAACATTGAGCATTGCGGGGGGGGGGGGGGGTTGGATGAACAGTTCCCGGTGGGGGTGGATGAACAGGACCCCGTGGTGTTGCCTCTGGATGAACAGGACCCCAATCGATCGAGCCGGTTGGGGCTGGATGAACAGGACCCTATGGTGGGCTAGATGAACAGGACCACCCCATGGAGGGAAGGATGAACAGTAGATGGTGGAGGGCAGGATGAACAGTAGCCCGTGGAGGGGTGGTTGAACAGGAGCCCATGGAGAGGGCTGGTTGAACAGTAGCCGGTGGAGTAGCGCGCGGTGGAGGCTGGATGAACAGGAGGCCGTGGATGAACAGTCGTAGGTGGAGGCTGGAGGAGGTCGACGGTGGATGAACAGTAGCTCGTGGAGGTTGGAGGGGGTCGACGGTGAAGATGAACAATATCCCGTGGAGTCCCGTTTTGCGGTATGCCACACCCCTCCCGATGAACAGGACCCCCGTTTCGACCGTAGCGCTCCAACACAAGTCCGTTTTCTCCTTTTTGCGGTACGCCACACCCCTCCCGATGAACAGGACCCCCGTTTCGACCGTAGGAGGTCCATTTCCTTCGTTTTGCGGTACGCCAGACCCCTCCCGATCAACAGGATCCCGTTTCGAACGTGGCCGGTCGAACACAAGGCCGTTTCCTCCGTTCTGCGGTACGCCAGGCCTCGTTTCCATCGCCTGTTCCGTCCGAGCCCTCCCGATGAACACGACGCATTCCGTTGCCTCCCCATGAACACGACGCATTCCGTTGCCTCCCCATGCACACGACGCATTCCGTTGCCTCCCCATGAACACGACGACAACGCTGTTTCTCCGTTTCGACCCAGCCATGTACACGAGCCCTCGCCGTACGTATGCGCGAGTAGGCGTTCGAGACCCCGCCCGTATGTACACATACGTGGCCGTATTTTCTTTCTTGCACCATGACCGCTGTACGTACGTGTACATGCTACGTGCGCGCCTCTACTACGACACGTGCGCACCTCTACATCGATCAGTATATATGTACGTACACGTTCGCGATCAGAATGACAACGCTACGTACGCTTCGACCAGGTAGGTCCCGACTATCAGGCACTTCCTTGCGTGCGAAGATGTAGCTGGTGGGTCCCAGCAGTCAGGGGGGCAAATCATTTTGTTTTTTTGCCCGGACGCACTTCCTTGCATGCAAAGGTGTAGCTGGTGGGTCCCAGCAGTCAGGGGGGAAACGTTTTTTTCGCGAAATATGGTGGCCCGTCCGGTGGGTCCCCGCTGTCAGGTGGAAGAATAATTATTTTGCACGTAATAAGGAGGCACTTCCTTGCTGTGGCCGTGGACCCAGCTGTCAGCCTCTCCACGTACAGTCCACGTCCGATGGAAGTCGTTCCTTAACCACGTTGACCACGCCGCGCCGAGAGCACCAGGGCGGTGGATGACGGCGAGGCCTAGGAAGGGGACGAAAGGGAGCCAGGGAAGACGCGGCAGTGGAAGCCCGCGCGGAGAGGAGTACGAGGGTTCACTGGTTCGGCTGCAGTGTGAGGCTGCCGTCGCCACAGGGCCTGGCCAGCGGTGGGAATAGTAGGGGGCGGTGAGGCCTCCGCGACAGCACAACCGGCCACGGGAGGCAGGAGCATGCAGCACGACCGGCGCTGCTTTGGGCGGCTGGAGCAAGAAGACCAGAGGTTGAAAAAGCACTACGGCCGTTGGATGGACATCGTACGGTCACTGGAGCTAGAACCATTCATATTGACTAAAGTTGACAAAGGCCCCCGTCCTAGTCAACTTAGTAGGCCCACAAGTCAGCCTCCCACCATGGTGGGTCCCAGCTAGCAGGGAGAGTATTCGTTTTTTTGTGCGTAATAAGGAGGCACTTCCAGTGGGTCCGAGCTGACAGCGGGGGGAACGTTTTTTTCGCGAAATACGCTGGCCCGTCCGGTGGGTCCGAGCAGTAAGGGGGAAAACGTTTTTTTCGCGAAATAAGGTGGCCCGTCCGGTGGGTCCCTGCTGTAAGGTGGAGGAATAATTATTTTGCGCGTAATAAGGAGGCACTTCCTTGCGGCCGCCTGGACCCAGCTGTCAGCCTCTCCACGTACAGTACTCTTCCGATGAAAGTCGGTCGTTGACCACGTTGACCACGCCGCGCCAAGAGTACCAGGGCGGTGGTCTGGACGACAGCGAGGCCTAGGAAGGGGACGACGCGGAGCCGGGGAAGACGCAGCAGTGGAAGCCCGCGCGGAGAGGAGTACGAGGATTCACTGGTTCGGTTGCGGTGTGAGGCCGCCGTCGCCGCAGAATAATAGGGGGTGTGGGTGAGTGGAGGGATGGCATGGCCAGCGATGGGAGTAGTATGGGGGCGGTGAGGCCTCCGCGGCAGCACAGCCGGCCACGGGAGGCAGGAGCAGGCGGCACGACCGGCGCTGCTTTGGGCGGCTGTACCAAGAAGACCAGAGGTTGAAGAAGCACTACGGCCGTTGGATGGACATCGTACGGTCACTGAAGCTAGAAACGTTTATTATTGACTAAGTTGACAAAGCCCTTGGTATGCTCCAACTTAGTAGGCCCACAGGTCAGCCTCTGAAATGGTGCATCCCAGATGTCAGGGGGAGGAATCATTTTTTGGGCGGCCGAAGCTAAGAATATCCAAGATTGAAGAAGAAGCACGACATCCGTTGGATAGACATTCAACGGCCACTGCTGCTAGAACCGTGTGTTGATTATAATAAGTTGGCAAAGCCTTGCATACGCGTCAATTTATTTATTTAGGGGACGCGTCACTTAATAGGCCCACAAGTGTGTGGCAGAGAACTTATAGCCCATTTGCGTTTTGTAAGAATGTACAGCCCATTTTGAAATTCTAATGGAATTTACAACAACCCATTTATAGTTTGTTAAAAGTACAACCCATTTTCTAGCTAGGACAATGATTAATAATTTCAATCAACCGTTGAAGACAAAATTCAATAAAATTTCCCATATTTTGATGGGTTCCAAAATATTTTTATCCCGAAATTTCTAGTCAGATTAAATATAGATTTGTATTACGTAAAAATCTAATGAAACATTGCGCGCGTAATAATGAAAATTTAAGATTTTCAAAATCTATAAATAATATTTTATAAACTAATTTCATGTTTGGTGCATTTTTTTATAGTTACTGCCCAGTTTTTATAATTACATCTCATTTATTATTTTTAAGTCATTTTCCTGTTAAGCCTAATGCATCCCTCCTAGGAAAGATTTGCAGCCCAGCGGGGCGGAGAATAACAAGTTGACCTTGTCTGGGTATTCCTTGAAAAGACGTATAGCTGGGCTAGCCATTTTCATCTTGAAAAAATTAGTATCTGGGCTGGATATTTGGCCTGGGCTAGACGGGCCACAGCCCGCCCAGTTAATACCATGCTCTCCTATGAACAACAACGAAATCATCGCCAAGAAAAACTCTGGAGTGCTCACGCCTCAAAAACACAAATACTGCTCGAGCTGCTTGGTCCCAGCTGTCGGCCACACCTCACGCTTCAAAAACACAAACACAAATACTTATTACTATACATTCACGTCGATCCATTAGGGCTATTTTCGTTCAATGGAAAAACATCGATCCACTGGTTGTTACCATCACTCTAAATTTCTACATGCTCTCCTTACATAATCTCACCATATTTTTTTCGTATGCATGTCAGATATTGTACACAGTCATGCTGAACATGTAGAGAAAAGGAGAAGAGTTTTGCGTGGCAATACAATGTCATGCAAACATCGCTCCATGGTGGGTTCAATGGCAAACCCTCCCCACCCCTCTCCAGATTGTAATCCAGAGGAAGATATCTGTTCTGAGGCGGATTCGGACGCCGCTGACCACTCCTATTTACCCTCCAAGGTGTTTGCTCTACCTTGGCATGATGATGTTAGTCATATCATGCATATGTTGCCTTGCAGTGCCTACTTTTGACATCATATATGTCATCTGCTTAGTTTAGACATGTTCTGTAATGCCACCTGTTTAGTTTCTATATCATATATGGGAATTATGCAGTCTCATGTCTTTTAGCCAGCCATAATATATGCGAAATGTGCAATGCCATCCTGTTTAACCAGGCATCATATATTTGAATGATATCTTGCCCATCCTTTTCTTCATTACATTTCCATTTGTCGACAATGTTTGTACATTAAACTACTCTTCCTGTGAATCAGCCATTTGGGTGGGAGATGGAAAAATTTGGAGTGAAAACAAGGCCTTCAGAGCAGACAGTGCTACTTGTCGAAGCAGATCTCTTGTTGGGTCCCGATAACTCCTCAGAGATGGATTCAGAGACAGATGACCAGTCCTATTCCCCCACTGAGGTGTATGCTCTAACTTGGCACGGTTATACTGCTCATATCATGCATACGGTGTCTTGCATTGTATAGTTTAGACATCATATACACAATATTCAACACCAAGTTCTTAGTTCAGGCATCATATCGAATGCCCTCTGTTTAGCATATAAATCACATATGTGAATTAAATGATGCGATCCTGATTACTTAGATAACATGTAGGTGAATTATGTCATGCGATCCTGTTTAGTTATTCCTCATATCTTTGAATTATGTTATGCTATGCTATCCAGTTTAGATAGACATCATATATGTGAAATTATGTCATGCTATCCGTTTTAGTTAAACAATATACATGTCAACTATTTCATGCCCTCTTTTTTCCACACTATCTATTGCATCTGTCTCTCATACAATGTCTGTACATTCAACTATGTTTCCTGTTTATCAGCCATTTGAATTGGAGCGGGTGATGCCAGTATCTAGCGGACTAAAAACACGGTCTTCAAATAAAACACTGCTACCTCTTGGTGGAGATAGCATCCCGGTTGTACATGCACAAGAACCAGCCCTACCACACATAACCCAAACTCTCGCAGATTGTACCCCTACTACGATGGACAGAGAACCAGCTTCACCCAATCTAACCCCAACCCCAGCTGATAGTAACCCAGTTCCTGTTGACACAACACCATTTCCACCACAGAGCTCCCAAACAAGAGCAGTTAGTAAGGCAGCTCCAGTGCCCATAGGGCCAGTACTATCACAGCGAACCCCAACTCCACCAGTTAGTACGCCTATTCCTGTGGAGGAAGCACAACCAGCTAGTCATAGTTTAGCATCTATCGCATTTGATGTTGTTAAATCGTATGTGCGTGTCTTCCCATGTTGGAAATATTATACTGAAGATGAAGGAAAATGCCAGTTGCAGGTGTTTGTCCCGGAGTTATGTGTAAGTAATGTTATTCATGGCAATTACTTTGCTTCGTCCATACATCCTACCTCCATGATGGTTATAATACAACAAATTTTCCCATTTTTCTCTATAGAGAAGGACCGATTTGGAAACTCAGGATGAGGTAACCTGTGCTAATACCTCTGCTATCTTCAAGAATGTTTGGTGGGAGTATCGGAATTACCTGAAGAAAACGTACTTCACCGGCAAAGAAACTCATCAAATTCCCTTACATTCTTCTGAGACACATTTACTGGACGATGACTGTGAAAGCCTTGTTCTGTACTGGTCCCAAACCAAGAATGTGGTAAGGTCTATGAGCTCATTTTCTATTTTTAAGTATTATATTCTTGCGTCTTACTATACTCTGTTCATGTAGAACAAGTGCCTAAACCTGAAGAACAACTGTTCTAATTTAAGATTCCATTGCTACCATAGGACATAGATATATGTTTGTTTGATGCTTTTATTATGTACTAGTACTTGGCAATAGAAGACTTGGTAGTTTAATCCTGTCCACCTTACTAATGAACTGGTTCACCGAAATGAGTTTCATATACTCTGGCCATATCACATCACAAAACACTTGCTGCAAAAACAAGTTAGACGTCCTCTAATTGTTGTTGCAAGTTTTTACGTGGCTGCTATAGGTTTCTAGCAAGAACGTTTCTTACCTACGCCAAAACCACAACGTGAACTGCCAATTTCTATTTACCCTTCATAAGGACCCTGTTCATCGAGTCCGATCCAACTAAAGTGGGAGAGACAGATACCCGCCAGCCACCTTATGCAACTAGTGCATGTCAATCGGTGGAACCAGTCTCACGTAAGCGTACGTGTAAGGTCGGTCCGGGCCGCTTCATCCCACGATGCCGCCGAATCAAGACAAGACTAGTAACGGTAAGCAAATTGACCATTTCGACGCCCACAACTGCTTTGTGTTCTACTCGTGCATAGTAACTACGCATAGACCTAGCTCATGATACCACTATTGGGGAACGTAGCAGAATTTTAAAATTTTCTATGCATCACCAAGATCTATCTATGGAGTCATCTAGCAACGAGGGAGAGAGGAGTGCATCTACATACCCTTGTAGATCACGAGCGGAAGCGTTCAACAGAACGGGGTTGATGGAGTCGTACTCGTCGTGATCCAAATCACCGAAGATCCTAGCGCCGAACGGACGGCACCTCCGCGTTCAACACACGTACGGAGCGAGGACGTCTCCCGCGCCTTGATCTAGCAAGGAGGAGGGAGAGGTTGAGGAAGAGAGCTCCAACAGCAGCACGACGGCGTGGTGGTGGTGAAGCTGCAGTACTCCGGCAGGGCTTCGCCAAGCTCTTACGGAGGAGGAGAGGTGTAGGGGAGGGGAGGGGCTGCGCCTTGGATGTTGTATGCAGCCATCCCCTTGCCCCTCTATTTATAGGGGAAGGAGGAAGGGGGCCGGCCGCCTCTAGATGAGATCTAGAGCGGGGGGGGGGGGGGGCCAAGGGGAGGGGGCTTGCCCCCCAAGCAAGGGGGGCGCCCCCTTTAGGGTTTCCCCCCAACCCTAGGCGCATGGGACCAAGGGGGGGATGCGGCCAGCCCATGTAGGGCTGGTTCCCCTTTCCTCTACAGCCCATTAGGCCCTCTGAGAGAGGTGGCCCCTCCCGGTGGACCCCCGGAACCCCTCCGGTGGCCCCGGTACAATACCGATATGCCCCCGAACCTTTCCGGTGACCGTATGACAACCTCCTACATATAAATCTTCACCTCCGGACCATTTCGGAACTCCTCGTGACGTCCGGGATCTCATCCGGGACTCTGAACAACATTCGGTAATCACATACAAGTCTTCCTAACAACCCTAGCGTCACCGAACCTTAAGTGTGTAGACCCTACGGGTTCGGGAGACATGCAGACATGGCCGAGACGACTCTCCGGTCAATAACCAACAGCGGGATCTGGATACCCATGTTGGCTCCCACATGCTCCACGATGATCTCATCGGATGAACCACGATGTCGAGGATTCAATCAATCCGTATACAATTCCCTTTGTCAATCGGTACGTTACTTGCCCGAGACTCGATCGTCGGTATCCCAATACCTTGTTCAGTCTCGTTACCGGCAAGTCACTTTACTCGTACTGTAATGCATGATCCTGTGATCAACCACTTGACCACATTGAGCTCATTATGATGATGCATTACCGAGTGGGCCCAGAGATACCTCTCCGTCATACAGAGTGACAAATCCCAGTCTCGATTCATGCCAACCCAACAGACACTTTCGGAGATACCTGTAATGAACCTTTATAGTCACCCAGTTACGTTGTGACGTTTGGCACACCCAAGGCACTCCTACAGTATCCGGGAGTTGCACAATCCCATGGTCTAAGGAAATGATACTTGACATTCAGAAAAGCTACAGCAAACGAACTACACGATCTTTGAGCTATGCTTAGGATTGGGTCTTGTCCATCACATCATTCTCCTAATGATGTGATCCCGTTATCAATGACATCCAATGTCCATAGTCAGGAAACCATGACTATCTTTTGATCAACGAGCTAGTCAACTAGAGGCTCACTAGGGACGTGTTGTGGTCTATGTATTCACACATGTATTACGATTTCCGGATAACACAATTATAGCATGAACAATAGACAATTATCATGAACAAAGAAATATAATAATAACCATTTTATTATTGCCTCTAGAGCATATTTCCAACAGTCTCCCACTTGCACTAGAGTCAATATTCTAGTTACATTGTGATGAATCGAACACCCATGCAGTTCTGGTGTTGATCATGTTTTGCTCTAGGGAGAGGTTTAGTCAACGGATCTGCTACATTCAGGTCCATATGTACTTTACAAATCTCTATGTCTCCATTTTGAACACTTTCACGAATGGAGTTGAAGCGACGCTTGATATGCCTGGTCTTCCTGTGAAACCTGGGCTCCTTGGCAAGGGCAATAGCTCCAGTGTTGTCACCGAAGAGAGTCATCGGGCCCGACGCATTGGGTATGACTCCTAGGTCGGTAATGAACTCCTTCACCCAGACTGCTTCTTGTGCTGCCTCCGAGGCTGCCATGTACTCCGCTTCACATGTAGATCCAGCCACAACGCTTTGCTTGCAACTGCACCAGCTTACTGCCCCACCATTCAAAATATACACGTATCCGGTTTGTGACCTAGAGTCATCCAGATCTGTGTCGAAGCTAGCATCGACGTAACCCTTTACGACGAGCTCTTCGTCACCTCCATAAACGAGAAACATTTCCTTAGTCCTTTTCAGGTACTTCAGGATATTCTTGACCGCTGTCCAGTGTTCCATGCCGGGATTACTTTGGTACCTTCCTACCAAACTTACGGCAAGGTTTACATCAAGTCTGGTACACAGCATAGCATACATGATAGACCCTATGGCCGAGGCATAGGGGACGACACTCATCTTTTCTCTATCTTCTGCCGTGGTCGGGCATTGAGCCGTGCTCAATCTCGTACCTTGCAATACAGGCAAGAACCCCTTCTTTGACCGATCCATTTTGAACTTCTTCAATATCTTGTCAAGGTACGTACTCTGTGAAAGACCAATGAGGCGTCTCGATCTATCTCTATAGATCTTGATGCCTAATATATAAGCAGCTTCTCCAAGGTCCTTCATTGAAAAACACTTGTTCAAGTAGGCCTTTATGCTTTCCAAGAATTCTATATCATTTCCCATCAACAGTATGTCATCCACATACAATATGAGAAATGCTACAGAGCTCCCACTCACTTTCTTGTAAATGCAGGCTTCTCCATAAGTCTGCATAAACCCAAACGCTTTGATCATCTCATCAAAACGAATGTTCCAACTCCGAGATGCTTGCACCAGCCCATAAATCGAGCGTTGGAGCTTGCACACCTTGTCAGCATTCTTAGGATCGACAAAACCTTCCGGCTGCATCATATACAATTCTTCCTTAAGGAAACCATTAAGGAATGCCGTTTTGACGTCCATTTGCCATATCTCATAATCATAGAATGCGGCAATTGCTAACATGATTCGGACGGACTTAAGCTTCGCTACAAGTGAGAAAGTCTCATCGTAGTCAACCCCTTGAACTTGTTGATAACCCTTAGCGACAAGCCGAGCTTTATAGATGGTCACCTTACCATCCGTGTCTGTCTTCTTCTTAAAGATCCATTTATTTTCTATGGCTCGCCGATCAACGGGCAAGTCAGTCAAAGTCCATACTTCGTTTTCATACATGGATCCTATCTCGGATTTCATGGCTTCCAGCCATTTGTCGGAATCCGGGCCCGCCATCGCTTCTTCATAGTTCGAAGGTTCACCGTTGTCTAACAACATGATTTCCAAGACAGGGTTGCCGTACCACTCTGGTGCGGAACGTGTCCTTGTGGACCTACGAAGTTCAGTAGCAACTTGATCTGAAGTTTCATCATCATCATCATCAACTTCCTCTCTAGTCGGTGCAGGCACCTCAGGAACATTTTCTTGAGCTGCGCCACTTACCGGTTCAAGAGGCAATACTTCATCAAGTTCTACTTTCCTCCCACTTATTTCTTTCGAGAGAAACTCTTTCTCTAGAAAGGACCCATTCTTGGCAACAAAGATCTTGCCTTCGGATCTGAGGTAGAAGGTATACCCAATAGTTTCTTTAGGGTATCCTATGAAGATGCATTTTTCCGACTTGGGTTCGAGCTTTTCAGGTTGAAGTTTCTTGACATAAGCATCGCATCCCCAAACTTTTAGAAACGACAGCTTAGGTTTCTTCCCAAACCATAATTCATACGGTGTCGTCTCAACGGATTTCGACGGAGCCCTATTTAAAGTGAATGCGGCAGTCTCTAAAGGATAGCCCCAAAATGACAGCGGTAAATCGGTAAGAGACATCATAGATCGCACCATATCTAATAGAGTGCGATTACGATGTTCGGATACACCATTACGCTGAGGTGTTCCAGGCGGCGTGAGTTGTGAAACTATTCCACATTTTCTGAAGTGTGTGCCAAATTCGTGACTCAAGTATTCTCCCCTACGATCTAATCGCAAGAACTTGATTTTCCTGTCACGTTGATTCTCAACCTCACTCTGAAATTCCTTGAACTTTTCAAAGGTTTCAGACTTGTGTTTCATTAAGTAGACATACCCATATCTACTCAAGTCATCAGTGAGGGTGAGAACATAACGATAGCCACCGCGAGCCTCAACACTCATTGGACCGCACACATCAGTATGTATGATTTCCAATAAGTTGGTTGCTCGCTCCATTGTTCCTGAGAACGGAGTCTTGGTCATTTTACCCATGAGGCATGGTTCGCACATGTCAAATGATTCGTAATCAAGAGACTCTAAAAGTCCATCTGCATGGATCTTCTTCATGCGTTTGACACCTATGTGACCAAGGCGGCAGTGCCACAAGTATGTGGGACTATCATTATCAACTTTACATCTTTTGGTATTCACACTATGAATATGTGTAGCATTACGCTCGAGATTCATTAAGAATAAACCATTCACCATCGGAGCATGACCATAAAACATATCTCTCATATAAATAGAACAACCATTATTCTCGGATTTAAATGAGTAGCCATCTCAAATTAAATGAGATCCTGATACAATGTTCATTCTCAAAGCTAGCACTAAATAACAATTATTGAGGTTTAAAACTAATCCCATAGGTAAATGTAGAGGTAGCGTGCCGACGGCGATCACATCGACCTTGGAACCATTCCCGACACACATCGTCACCTCGTCCTTTGCCAGTCTCCGCTTATTCCGCAACTCCTGCTTTGAGTTACAAATGTGAGCAACCGCACCGGTATCAAATACCCAGGAGCTACTACAAGTACTGGTAAGGTACACATCAATTACATGTATATCACATATACCTTTTGTGTTGCCGGCCTTCTTGTCCGCTAAGTATTTGGGGCAGTTCCGCTTCCAGTGACCACTTCCCTTGCAATAAAAACACTCAGTCTCGGGCTTGGGTCCATTCTTTGGCTTCTTCCCGGCAGCTTGCTTACCGGGCGCGGCAACTCCCTTGCCGTCCTTCTTGAAGTTCTTCTTACCCTTGCCTTTCTTAAACTTAGTGGTTTTATTCACCATCAACACTTGATGTTCCTTTTTGACTTCTACCTCTGCTGATTTCAGCATTGAATATACTTCAGGAATGGTCTTTTCCATCCCTTGCATATTGAAGTTCATCACAAAGCTCTTGTAGCTCGGTGGAAGCGACTGAAGGATTCTGTCAATGACCGCGTCATCCGGGAGATTAACTCCCAGCTGAGTCAAGCGGTTATGCAACCCACACATTTTGAGTATGTGCTCACTGACAGAACTATTTTCCTCCATCTTACAGCTGAAGAACTTGTCGGAGACTTCATATCTCTTGACCCGGGCATGAGCTTGAAAAACCATTTTCAGCTCTTCGAACATCTCATATGCTCCGTGTCTCTCAAAACGCTTTTGGAGCCCCGGTTCTAAGCTGTAAAGCATGCCGCACTGAACGAGGGAGTAATCATCAGCATGTGACTGCCAAGCGTTCATAACATCTTGGTTCTGTGGGACGGTTGCGTCACCTAGCGGTGCTTCTAGGACATAATCTTTCTTGGCAGCTATGAGGATGATCCTCAGGTTCCGGACCCAGTCCGTATAGTTGCTGCCATCGTCTTTCAGCTTGGTTTTCTCTAGGAACGCGTTGAAGTTGAGGACAACGTGGGCCATTTGATCTACAAGACATATTGTAAATATTTTAGACTAAGTTCATGATAATTAAGTTCATCTAATCAAATTATTCAATGAACTCCCACTCAGATAGACATCCCTCCAGTCATCTAAGTATAACATGATCCGAGTTAACTAGGTCGTGTCCGATCATCACGTGAGACGGACTAGTCAACATCGGTGAACATCTTCATGTTGATCGTATCTTCTATACGACTCATGCTCGACCTTTCGGTCTTCTGTGTTCCGAGGCCATGTCTGTACATGCTAGGCTCATCAAGTTAACCTAAGTGTATTGCGTGTGTAAATCTGGCTTACACCCGTTGTATTTGAACGTTAGAATCTATCACACCCGATCATCATGTGGTGCTTCGAAACAACAAACCTTCGCAACAGTGCACAGTTAGGGGGAACACTTTCTTGAAATTATTACGAGGGATCATCTTATTTAAGCTACCGTCGTTCTAAGCAAATAAGATGTAAAACATGATAAACATCACATGCAATCAAATAATGACATGATATGTCCAATATCATTTGCTCCTTTTGATCTCCATCTTCGGGCCTCCATGATCATCGTTGTCACCGGCATGACACCATGATCTCCATCATCATGATCTCCATCATCGTGTCTTCTTGAAGTTGTCTCGTCATCTATTACTTCTACTACTATGGCTAACGCTTTAGCAATAAAGTAAAGTAATTACATGACGTTTATGTTGACACGCAGGTCATAAATAAATAAAGACAACTCCTATGGCTCCTGCCGGTTGTCATACTCATCGACATGCAAGTCGTGATTCCTATTACAAGAACATGATCATCTCATACATCACATATATCATTCATCACATCCTCTGGCCATATCACATCACAAAACACTTGATGCAAAAACAAGTTAGACGTCCTCTAATTGTTGTTGCAAGTTTTTACGTGGCTGCTATAGGTTTCTAGCAAGAACGTTTCTTACCTACGCCAAAACCACAACGTGAATTGCCAATTTCTATTTACCCTTCATAAGGACCCTGTTCATCGAGTCCGATCCGACTAAAGTGGGAGAGACAGACACCCGCCAACCACCTTATGCAACTAGTGCATGTCAATCGGTGGAACCTGTCTCACGTAAGCGTACGTGTAAGGTCGGTCCGGGCCGCTTCATCCCATGATGCCGCCGAATCAAGACAAGACTAGTAACGGCAAGCAAATTGACAATTTCGACGCCCACAACTGCTTTGTGTTCTACTCGTTCATAGTAACTGCGCATAGACCTAGCTCATGATACCACCGTTGGGGAACGTAGCAGAATTTTAAAATTTTCTATGCATCACCAAGATCTATCTATGGGTCATCTAGCAACGAGGGAGAGAGGAATGCATCTACATACCCTTGTAGATCATGAGCGGAAGTGTTCAAGAGAATGGGGTTGATGGAGTCGTACTCGTCGTGATCCAAATCACCGAAGATCCTAGCGCCGAATGGACGGCACCTCCGCGTTCAACACACGTATGGAGCGAGGACGTCTCCCGCGCCTTGATCCAGAAAGGAGGAGGGAGAGGTTGAGGAAGAGGGCTCCAACAGCAGCACGACGGCATGGTGGTGGTGAAGCTGTAGTACTCCGGCAGGGCTTCGCCAAGCTCTTACGGAGGAGGAGAGGTGTAGGGGAGGGGAGGGGCTGCGCCTTGGATGTTGTATGCAGCCCTCCCCTTGCCCCTCTATTTATAGGGGAAGGAGGAAGGGGGCCGCCCCCCTCTAGATGAGATCTAGATGGGGGGGCAAGGGGAGGGGGCTTGCCCCCAAGCAAGGGGGGCGCCCCCTTTAGGGTTTCCCCCCCAACCCTAGGCGCATGGGCCCAAGGGGGGGGGGGATGCGGACAGCCCATCTAGGGCTGGTTCCCCTTTCCTCTACAGTCCATTAGGCCCTCCGAGAGAGGTGGCCCCTCCCGGTGGACCCCCGGAACCCCTCCGGTGGCCCCGGTACAATACCGATATGCCCCCGAACCTTTCCGGTGATCGTATGACAACTTCCTACATATAAATCTTCACCTCCGGACCATTCTAGAACTCCTCGTGACGTTCGGGATCTCATCTGGGACTCCGAACAACATTTGGTAATCACATACAAGTCTTCCTAACAACCCTAGCGTCACCGAACCTTAAGTGTGTAGACCCTACGGGTTCGGGAGACATGCATACATGGCCGAGACGACTCTCCGGTCAATAACCGACAGCGGGATCTGGATACCCATGTTGGCTCCCACATGCTCCACGATGATCTCATCGGATGAACCACGATGTCGAGGATTCAATCAATCCGTATACAATTCCCTTTGTCAATCGATACGTTACTTGCCCGAGACTCGATCGTCGGTATCCCAATACCTTGTTCAGTCTCGTTACCGGCAAGTCACTTTACTCGTACCGTAATGCATGATCCTGTGATCAACCACTTGATCACATTGAGCCCACTATGATGATGCATTACCGAGTGGGCCCAGAGATACCTCTCCGACATACGGAGTGACAAATCCCAGTCTCGATTCATGCCAACCCAACAGACACTTTCGGAGATACCTGTAATGAACCTTTATAGTCACCCAGTTACGTTGTGACGTTTGGCACACCCAAGGCACTCCTACGGTATCCGGGAGTTGCACAATCTCATGGTCTAAGGAAATGATACTTGACATTCAGAAAAGCTACAGCAAACGAACTACACGATCTTTGAGCTATGCTTAGGATTGGGTCTTGTCCATCACATCATTCTCCTAATGATGTGATCCCGTTATCAATGACATCCAATGTCCATTGTCAGGAAACCATGACTATCTTTTGATCAACGAGCTAGTCAACTAGAGGCTCACTAGGGACATGTTGTGGTCTATGTATTCACACATGTATTACGATTTCCGAATAACACAATTATAGCATGAACAATAGATACTTATCATGAACAAAGAAATATAATAATGACCATTTTATTATTGCCTCTAGGGCATATTTCCAACAGGTTTTCCCCCTTCCCTTGGCCCATGAAGCCCCCCAACACTTGCCGGGGCTCCCGAAACACCTTTCGGTTATGCTGGTCATCACCCGGTACCTCCGGAACACTTCCGGACTCCAAAACCCTTGGTCCAATATATCAATCTTCACCTCCGGACCATTCCGGAACTCCTCGTGACGTCCGGGATCTCATCCAGGACTCCGAACAACATTCGGTAACCGCGTACATACTTTCCCTATAACCGTAGCGTCATCGAACCTTAAGTGTGTAGACCCTACGGGCTCGGGAATAATGCAGACATGACCGAGACATCTCTCTGGTCAATAACCAACAACGGGATCTGGATACCCATGTTGGCTCCCACATGTTCCACGATGATCTCATCGGATGAACCACGATGTCAAGGATTCAATCGATCCCGTATACAATTCCCTTTGTCTACCGGTATAGTACTTGCCCGAGATTCGATCGTCGGTATCCCGATACCTTGTTCAATCTTGTTACCGGCAAGTCTCTTTACTCATTCTGTAACACATCATCCCGTGATCAACTCCTTGGTCACATTGTGCACATTATGATGATGTCCTATCGAGTGGGCCCAGAGATACCTCTCCGTTTACACGGAGTGACAAATCCCAGTCTCGATTCGTGCCAACCCAATAGACACTTTCGGAGATACCCGTAGTGCACCTTTATAGCCACCCAGTTACGTTGTGGCGTTTGGTACACCCAAAGCATTCCTACGGTATCCGGGAGTTGCACAATCTCATGGTCTAATTAAATGATACTTGACATTAGAAAAGCTTTAGCAGACAAACTATACGATCTTGTACTAGGCTTAGGATTGGGTCTTGTCCATCACATCATTCTCCTAATGATGTGATCCCGTTATCAATGACATCCAATGTCCATAGTCAGGAAACCATGACCATCTATTGATCAACGAGCTAGTCAACTAGAGGCTTACTAGGGACATGTTGTGGTCTATGTATTCACACATGTATTACGGTTTCCGGTTAATACAATTATAGCATGAACAATAGACAATTATCATGAACAATAATAACCATTTTATTATTGCCTCTAGGGCATATTTCCAACAGTCTCCCACTTGCACTAGAGTCAATAATCTAGTTCACATCACTATGTGATTGCAATGAATCCAACACCCATGGGGTTTGTTCATATCTTGCTTGTGAGAGAGGTTTATTAGTCAATGAGTCTGAACCTTTCAGATCCATGTGTGCTTTACAAATCTCTATGTCATTTTGTAGATGCAGCTACCACGCACTACTTGGAGCTATTCCAAATAACTGTTCTACTATACGAATCCGGTTTACTACTCAAAGTCATCCGGATTAGTGTCAAAGTTTGCATCGACGTAACCCTTCACGACGAACTCTTTTACCACATCCATAATCGAGAAAATTCCTTAGTCCACTAGTTACTAAGGATAAGTTCGACCGCTGTCATGTGATCCATTCCTGGATCACTCTTGTACCCCTTGACTGACTAATGGCAAGGCACACTTCAGGTGCGGTACACAGCATAGCATATTGTAGAGCCTATGTCTAAAGCATCGGGGACAACCTTCGTCCTTTCTCTCTCTTCTACCGTGGTCAGGTCTTGAGTCTCACTCAATGCTCATACCTTGTAACACAGCCAAGAACTTGGTGATCTATTTTGAACTCCTTCAAAATCTTGTCACGGTATGTATTCATTTGAAAGTACTATTAAGCGTTTTTGATCTATCCTTATAGATCTTGATGCTCAATGTTCAAGTAGCTTAATCCAGGTTTTCCATTGAAAAACACTTTTCAAATAACCCTGTATGCTTTCCAGAAATTCTACATCATTTCTGATCAACAATATGTTAACAACATATACTCATCAAAAATTCTATAGTGCTCCCACTCACTTCTTTGGAAATACAAGTTTCTCATAAACTTTGTATAAACCCAAAATCTTTGATCATCTCATCAAAGTGTATATTCCAATTCCGACATGCTTACTCCAGTCCTTAGAAGGATTGCTGGAGCTTTGCATACTTGTTAGCATCTTTCAGGATTGACAAAACCTTCTGGTTGTATCACATACAACCTTTCCTCAAGAAAAACGTTGAGGAAACAATGTTTTGACATCCTATCTGCAAGATTTCATAAATAATGCAGTAACTGCTAACATAATTCCAACAGACTCTTAGCATCGCTACGAGTGAGAAAGTCTCATCGTAGTCAACTCCTTGAACTTGTCAGAAAACATCTTAATGACAAGTCGAGCTTTCTTAATGGTGACACTTACCTTCGTTGTCCGTCTTCCTTTTAAAATCCATCTGCACCCAACAGCCTTACGACCATCAAGTAGTTCTTCCAAAGTCTATACTTTGTTTTTATACATGGATCCTCTCTCGGATTTTATGGCCTCGAGCCATTCGTCGAAATCCGGGCCCACCATCGCTTCTCCATAGCTCGTAGGTTCATTGTTATCTAGCAACATGACTTCCAAGACAGGATTGCGTACCACTCTGAAGTAGTACGCATCCTTGTCGACCTATGAGGTTTGGTAGTGACTTGATCCGAAGTTTCATGATCACTATCATAAGCTTCCACTTCAATTGGTGTAGGTGCCACAGGAACAACTTCCTGTGCCCTGCTACACACTAGTTGAAGTGACGGTTCAATAACCTCATCAAGTCTCCACCATCCTCCCACTCAATTCTTTCGAGAGAAACTTTTCCTTGAGAAAGGACCTGTAGCGACCCGACCCGAATGGATCAAGTCTTTGTGCTTAAGTGTCATCCCTGGATCGGTATGCTGACACACACAATACTCGAGGATTTATAATAGAGGTAAATCACATGTATAAGTAACGTAAATCCTATTACCTCAATCCAAAATAGCGGAAGTAACAAGGTTGTGGATTCCCATCAACACCAACGGCAAAGTTGAGTGTAGAAATCGTAACCCTAACGTATCACTTATGAAGGAAATATGCCCTAGAGGCAATAATAAAGTTATTATTTATTTCCTTATATCATGATAAATGTTTATTATTCATGCTAGAATTGTATTAACCGGAAACATAATACATGTGTGAATACATAGACAAACAGAGTGTCACTAGTATGCCTCTACTTGACTAGCTCGTTAATCAAAGATGGTTATGTTTCCTAACCATGGACAAAGAGTTGTTATTTGATTAACGGGATCACATCATTAGTTGAATGATCTGATTGACATGACCCATTCCATTAGCTTAGCACCCGATCGTTTAGTATGTTGCTATTGCTTTCTTCATGACTTATACATGTTCCTATGACTATGAGATTATGCAACTCCCGTTTGCTGGAGGAACACTTTGTGTGCTACCAAACGTCATAACGTAAATGGGTGATTATAAAGGTGCTCTACAGGTGTCTCCAAAGGTACATGTTGGGTTGGCGTATTTCGAGATTAGGATTTGTCACTCCGATTGTCGGAGAGGTATCTCTGGGCCCTCTCGGTAATACACATCACATAAGCCTTGCAAGCATTGCAACTAATGAGTTAGTTGTGAGATGATGTATTACGGAACGAGTAAAGAGACTTGCCGGTAACGAGATTGAACTAGGTATTGAGATACCGACGATCGAATCTCGGGCAAGTAACATACCGATGACAAAGGGAACAATGTATGTTGTTATGCGGTCTGACCGATAAAGATCTTCGTAGAATATGTAGGAGCCAATATGAGCATCCAGGTTCCGCTATTGGTTATTGACCGGAGACGCGTCTCGGTCATGTCTACATTGTTCTCGAACCGTAGGGTCTGCACGCTTAAGGTTTCGATGACAGTTATATTATGAGTTTATGAGTTTTGATGTACCGAAGGAGTTCGGAGTCCCGGATGAGATCGGGGACATGACGAGTAGTCTCGAAATGGTCGAGACGTAAAGATCGATATATTGGACGACTATATTCGGACATCGGAAAGGTTCCGAGTGATTCGGGTATTTTTCGGAGTACCGGGTAGTTACGGGAGAAGCAATGGGCCTTGATGGGCTTTAGTGGGAAGAGGAGAAAGGGCCAAGGGGCTGCTGCGCCCCCCTCCCCTCTAGTCCGAATTGGACTAGGGAAAAGGGGGCCGGCCACCTTTCCTTCTCCTCCACTTCCTTCTCCCTTCCTCCCCTCTTGATGGACTCCTACTAGGACTTGGAGTCCTAGTAGGACTCCACATCCTGGCCGCACCAAGTGCCTTGGCCGGCCTCCTCCTCCTCCTCCTCCATCCTTTATATACTGAGGCAAGGGGCACCCCATGAACACAAGTTGATCTTCGTGATCGTTCCTTAGCCGTGTGCGGTGCCCCCCTCCACCATATTCCACCTCGGTCATATTGTAGCGGTGCTTAGGGGAAGCCCTGCGACGGTAGAACATCAAGATCGTCACCACGCCGTCGTGCTGACGGAACTCCTCCCCGACGCTTTGCTGGGCGGAGCCCAGGGATCGTCATCGAGCTGAACGTGTGCCAAGAACTCGAAGGTGCCAGAGTAACGGTGCTTGGATCAGTCGGATCGTGAAGATGTACGACTACATCAACCGCGTTGTCACAACGCTTCCGCTGTTGGTCTACAAGGGTACGTAGATCACACTCTCCCCTCTTGTTGCTATGCATCACCATGATCTTGCGTGTGCGTAGGAATTTTTTTGAAATTACTACGTTCCCCAACAACTTACTCGACGTAAGATAAACCTGCAACATGAGACGTTGCAGCCACAAAGGGTCAGTACATTGAATGTACTGGCAAATTCACATCATAGAGAATGATGAACAATGACTATCACTACATGCATATTTGGCTGGTGGAAAAGCTCTATGATTATAAGGTTTTTGCGAAAAGCCAATTTTTCCCTACTACAAAGGAATAAATTTTATTTAACTATCATGGTGGTTGTTGAACATTGAGAATGGTTGACAGTATTCTCAATCCCAATTAAGTAACATCATTTAACCCAACAAAATTAATTTAAAGTAACATGATGAGATTCACATGATAATCCAGGTACTAGATACTCAAGACGTCCATAACTGGGGACACGGCTAATCATGATTAGTTTATACACTCTGCAGAGGTTTGCGCACTTTTCCCCACAAGACTCGATCGCCTCCGTTTGGTTTCTCGCACTACATGGTGTTTGAGAAGACGGATGACCGAGACATACTCTTTCAGAAGCGCTAGCACCTTACGATGGATAGACCGTTACACCTACTTTCCCCTACATCTACTAGTCTACCCTGTAAGAGTTCGCACGACTTAATCAACTATGCTAGAGCCCATAATAGCTTGTGGCTGCACACGGAAGTTTCTAGTATGAAAATCTCATGATCCCTTTGAGCCTGGGTGGCAGTCCATAAAAAAAACAGGTAATCCTGGTCTACCCAGGTGCCTAGACAGGCAATCCTAGAATAACCAGGTACCTCAATCCACCGAGATGTGTGTTTAAGTTTCCACCTTAAGTAAACCATTAATTAACAATCTCACATCTGTCATGGATACTCTCAAAACCCAATCCACGTCTACGAGCATAGCATGGCACTATAAGCATGACGTAATAGTAACTCCCAAGGTTTGGATGCAGGGCAATAGGTTCCTACCTCATCAACTACTTCCCAATACCCACATGTTATCAATCCTACTCATGCAATGTTTGAGGGTGAAACTAATGCATAAAAACTGGGTATGAAGAGGGATATGATCAAAGTGTGAACTTGCCTGCAATGTTGATGAAGATGATTCACACTCAAAACTCTTGATAGATCTACTCGTCACACTCCGGTCAATCTATCGTAATCAAGCAATAGTAACCGCACATAAGCAATCACTCGAAAGACCAGAAAGATCGAAGAAGACAATTCAGAAAACGTCAAAACCAAGCAAATAACTCTTGCAACATAAAACAATTTCTAACAGTACCAAAATTATGTGAATTTGGCCTTATTAGAATGTTTAGGTCAAGAGCTTCGATTTGCAAAAAGAATCAACTCAAACGGAGTTACGAAACTCAAGTTATGATCAAACGAAGTTTGAATTCAAATCTGATCTAATTCAAATTTTAATACTTTCAAAAACATGTTTAAGTTGTTTTACTGGATAGAGGAGATCGTAACGAAGACGTGAGCGTTGGTTTCATTGGATTTGGACAAACAAGCGAAAAGTTACGGTGTTTTGAAGATCAGGGGCTATTCTACAAATAATTTATTCACAAACGGGTCCCTGGTGAAAAAAAATTAAAAAGAAAAAAAAGAAAAATCTAAATAGCGAACGTTCGTTATAGAACGCTAACGAACGAAATCGTTCGCTAGATCTACCTAAACGGAGAACGATCGTTAAATAACTAAACTGACAAAAAAACTAAACCAAAAGAAAGCCGAAGAAAACCGGATCGGTTTTATTACCGGTTCGGCAACGGTTCTCGACGACGACGGCGGTTAATCCAGCGAGATGGCGCGGGGCTCCGGAGAGGGCGGCGAGCTTCGGCGCGGCGGCGGCAGCGGCGTCGACGGGCAAAGGCTACGCGGGCAGCGGCGGTGCGACGCGGCAAGGCGGCGAGGCGCGGCTGCGGCGTCGCGGCAGAGGCGGCAAAGCGCGGCGGCGAGATGCGGCGCAAGGGCGGCGGCGCGAGGCATGCTCTGGCGAGGTGCGGGCGGGGAGAGAAGAGGAGGCGGGGCCGGGCGCGCTATTTTAGGGCGGCGGAGGCGAGGTGGTGGCGTGGGTGAGGGGGCGACGGGCGCCGTGGAGGCGGCGGACTCCGGCGAGTCCCGCTGGGGCACGCGAGAAGGAAGGCGGCAGCGCGCTGGCTGGGCTGGGCCGTGGCCTGTTGGGGCGGCCCAGTTCGGCGGCGGAGGAGAAAGTTTTTTTTTACATTTTAACAGACAAAGAAAAATAAACAAACAAAATAAATAAAATTTTTATACAGGCATATAATATATCAAAATTTTCAGAAAAATATTTTCTATAACATGAACATTTTTCTTGCGTTAAATAAAATACACATAAATTCTAATAATTCAAACAGTGCTCCTGCTCTAATAAAATCCAATAAAAATCACTTAAAAAAATACCAAAATGATTTCAAATTAATTTTTCTCCAATTTTCTAATGTAGGGAATCATGTTACCCTATTTTCCATATATTTTATTTTTTGGAGAAAAATAATTTGAATAAAACTCAAATAACTCCAAATTGAAAATAAATTCAAAAAGGACTTTGAAATTGATTCTTTGAAACTCCCAACTCATATTTCATATAATTTGAAGAAGTCATTTTATCTTCGCTCTTGAAAATCATTGAGTTGCATAAAGTTTCAGAATTGGAAATATTCTCAAATGAAATTCAAATATTTTTAACACCCCTTGTCATTTAAATAAATGGAAGAAGTCATGTCATCTTCTCTCCAGGGTTTCATGGTGAAAAGAATTTGAATTCCCGGAGATCATAAATGCAAAATGAAAGTTTGGGAAAGTCTTTTTATTCCCTCTCATTTAACTTTCAAAAAGTTTCGAATTCACTCACTTTCAGACAATCAATCAAACAATCAATCAAATCTATCCATTTATTATAACATTCCAAAATTTAGAATTTTGGGATGTTACAAACCTACCACCCTTAAAATGAATCTCGTCCTCGATATTCGGAGAAGCTAGCAAGAAAAGGTTAGGGTTTGGGGGTCTCCTCAAAATCCATCAATCATCACCGGGGTCTGGGTGCTACCACCCTTAAAATCATTGTTACGGTTCCATGAAAACTCATATACTCCATCCTTATTCTTGACAGTGTCGGTCTTCTCAGATCTTTAGTATAATTCCTTTCTCTGGGCTCTTCCGGTAACGGCATAACCTTTTCCTCAATTCTTTTGTCCTTTCATCTTGGTAAGGTTATTCTGAGACTGGGTCTTCTTACCTGACGGGTCTGGCGCCAAAACTAAACAACTATCGATATCTCATGGTGGTCAACAATTTATGGTTTCTCCTGCAGGAAATGGGTCTGGGTTGATCCTCACCGTATAACCTACGGTTGGCAAAGCTGCCTTGTACAAGGGAAAAAATTTCTTATACCATTCTAAGGTTTAAACAGGGTTTTGATCGTCGTATATTTACTATAGGTAAGTCACTCAGATTTACCATCCCACATAGCAAGGCGAATAATAAGAGTAAGTCGGTATGGTGATCAATCCATCCCGCACCCAAATCATTACCCTGTATATGCTTTAGTGAATCTCGCATTCTAACACTCGGTCATCCTCACAAGCATTGCAGAATTTCTCTTGTCGACGAACCAAGGTTCGGATAAATCCATTGATTCTGCAAACCAAACAAACATCTATCGTTCCTTCACAACTCTCAAGTTTTGCGTTACTCCTATAAAATCGTTTGTCGACAACCTCTTCCAGGGTTCTTCCTTTAGCAAGAATGTGCTTGCTTCTTGGCTGGTCCTGGGGCCTGTGTGTTATGGCCCATCTCATCACTTGGAAACCTTGAACTCATCATCGGGGCAACGGATCTCTAATCCAACATCCAACTTCCAGCTTCCTAGTATACTAAAATCCATCCAGTTGTACTATCTTCCTTCCTTCTGTTGGTACCAAACTAGGACATGATTACTCAGACTCATCATGGAATTTCCATTGATCCATATTTCCAACATCATACCTCCTTTATATCCAATGGTAACTCATCTCTTCATCGTCATGGGATATCCCTCATACCGAGATAAAAACTTATACTTATGAAGTCCATATTCCACTTCGTGGAACATCATTATCCTTTCCAGGGTCAAGCGTCTTTACAGGGAAATATTGGCCATCTCTGCATGGCACTTCTTCAACTGGGAAAACGTGAAACACATCATGAACACCTGACAGTCCTTCAGGTAACTCCAACTTGTAGGCCACTTCTCTCATACGCTCCAAAACTCGGTATGGTCCTACAAATCTCGGGGCTAACTTTCCCTTAACTCCAAATCGTTTAATTCCTCACAGAGAGAACACATGAAGACATGCTCTGTCTCCAATTTCATAGACTACCTCCTTGCGTTTTTAAGTCTGCATAACTCTTCTGCCTGGACTGAGCTACCTTCAGTCTATCTCGAATCAACTTAACATTCTCTTCTGACTCCTTGATCACATTTGGTCCAAACAACTGACGGTCTCCAACTTCATCCCACATACTCTTGGGGCATCACACATATCGAGACAAAACTCATATTCATTTTGTCTGAAATCCACCCAGTGGAGTATCCTTATCTTTTCCAGGGGTCAACGGTTCTTATAGGGTACTACCACCCTTAAAATGTAGAAATCTTCCATAGACCATATTTCTCATATCCTCAGAATGGCCAAAATCCTTCTTCATAGAGTAACAACTCATAAAATCCATATCAGTTCCAATGATGCTAACTTTATTCATTCTCAAGTGATTACAATCTCTCGCTTTTCCATTACATGTCTCAACTCAACACCTCAATATAAAAGAAAATGTTCTCACTTCTACTACTCCATTTCTTTTGTTGCAACTCAACTATCTAGCACAAGTTTCCTTCTCCTTGGGGCATTCTCTGGCAAAGTGCCCTGCTCCATTACAACTAAAACATATTACTTCTGGCAAGTATCGAGGTTTCCTTTTTTTGGGCAACTGTTGAGGTAGTGCCCTGACTCCTTGCACCTGTAACAGGTGATATGACTCGGATCCTTCCTGGAATCCACTCTGCTTCTCTTTCTGGACTTTTCCATTTCAATCAGGGCTTCTATTTCCTGTGGGTCAATTCTACTTCCTCTGTCGGGAATTCTACTAGATCCCCATTCAAACAATTTTGGGAGATGTGTCCTTCTTCTTCACATGAATAGCAAGACTTAGTGAAAGGTTTACTCGGGTCTTCTTTAGGTGTGTCCTCCATCTCTTCCTTCATCACGGGTTCTTCTAAAATTTCCATAAGGGCTCCTTTCATTACTTCTTTCTTCTGCTAGATGGTTCATTGTTCCATGGGGTAAATGTGACACTGAGCAGGATAGTGGGTAGTCCCTTCACGCAAGAAACAAGTAATCTGCCTAGTTGGGCATTCTTCAACTGGGTGACTTTCTTCACAATTCGGGCATTCATCCTTGTGATCTTTATGGGTGTGTCCTATTTCTCCACAAATCTTGCATGCACAAGGTTTCTTCATATCCTTTCCATAAGGCTTCAACTTCTGGGACACAAGCCGAGACTTTGGCAGAGTCAACTTAAATTCTTTCCAAGTGGTTACTCCTTGACATCCATTGATGGTTTGGTACATCCTCCACCAAGTAGCAACACCTCTTTCAAAGCACCGAAGAGCATGCTGGGTCATATCCTTTTCGACTATAGGGTTATTCTCCATGTGATCCTCCATGTTCTGTATCCATCGGTCCGTCTCCAACTGACTCATCGGTCCAGAAAATACAAGCTCATATTCATTCATCCTCTATTGGGTCCATGAGTTTGGGGTGAGATAAGAGAGATAGAGAGGGATACACACAATACAAACAAAAGTTTTGAAAAGACAGATTTTATTGTGGCTGTCGGAAAACATCAAACAAATGACAGCTCACAATCATCGCATCTAACATAGGTGTATAACAGGGGTTTGGTATTCTAAAGGTCAATAAATCTTCAAGGTCGTATAACTCTTCAAGTCTTGTTCATGCCTCCAATGGCTTCTTCCGGTCATACTTGTCTTTCTCAAGTCCTTTTGCCAGCTCATCTCTGCTGTAGCAAAGTCTCTGGTGACATCCTTGAATATTCTGGAGTTGCATTCCAAACTTCTGGGTTTCAACATCCTTGGCATGAGCCATGGTCATACTGTCCTTCAGTTCCTGACAAATCTCCGGTATCTCGAGGTTGTAGCTCCTCCAGCTTGGCTACTCTCATCTTCAGGGTCCTGAGTTCCTCATGAAATACTTCCTTGTCAAAATACTGCTTCTTGTAGGTCCATCTTAACTTCTTGATGTAAGACTCCACATCTTGGTGATACACCGGCTAAGGTTAAAACTTCATCTTACTAATAGGTGCTCCATCAGCCTTCTTCCATCAAATCCATTCTGAAGAAATGCATCCTTAACTCAGCACGGGGACAATAGCATCAGCGGGCGATAACATCATGGATAGCCGTGTTTTTGCTCCTGTCATTTCCATGAGCTATCTCTCCATAGTTGATATCTCCTGACTTAGGGTTTTATTTGACAAAACTTCGAGTTCTCATGCTCCTTGTTTCAGTCTTTCTCCGATACACCTTGATCTTGGGTATTGACAACTTCCATAATCTACCAAGTTCCATAAGGGTAGCCTTCCTAGGTCATACAAATCTAGGGATTCTTCAGAGCCTTCAAATTCTACTTGTCTTCGGTCTTCAACCGTTGTAGTTTCCATTATTCAGATGCATGGAAAACACTCTTCATTCCGAAGTGGCCTTAGTTGTCCGATATCTTGTACTTCTTGGAGTGGTCTCATCAGTCGAATATTCAAGTGGTCAAAAGGGGAAAAAGGGGTATGGTCTCACTAAAGGGAATTTTTGAATAAGCTCAGAAGAGAAGAGAGGTAAAAGATCTTTTGAAAGGGAAAGTTGTAGAGAAAATCTTTGCTATGGGCTTGCCAGTTTCTAGGGTCACGTCCTACAGTCAACATGTGCTCTGATACCATCTTGTAGGGACCCGACCCGAATGGATCAAGTCTTTGTGCTTAAGTGTCATCCCTGGATCGGTATGCTGACACACACAGTACTCGAGGATTTATAACAGAGGTAAATCACATGTATAAGTAACGTAAATACTATTACCTCAATCCAAAATAGCGGAAGTAACAAGGTTGTGGATTCCCATTAACACCAACGGCAAAGTTGAGTGTAGAAATCGTAACCCTAACGTATCACTTACTCGTCGTAAGATAAACCTGCAACATGAGACGTTGCAGCCACAAAGGGTCAATACATTGAATGTACTGGCAAATTCACACCATAGAGAATGATGAACAATGACTATCACTACATGCATATTTGGCTGGTGGAAAAGCTCTATGGTTATAAGGTTTTTTGCGAAAAGCCAATTTTTCCCTACTACAAAGGAATAAATTTTATTTAACTATCATGGTGGTTGTTGAACATTGTGAATGGTTGACAACATTCTCAATCCCAATTAAGTAACATCATTTAACCCAACAAAATTAATTTAAAGTAACATGATGAGATTCACATGATAATCCAGGTACTAGATACTCAAGACGTCCATAACCGGGGACACGGCTAATCATGATTAGTTTATACACTCTGCAGAGGTTTGCGCACTTTTCCCCACAAGACTCGATCGCCTCCGTTTGGTTTCTCGCACTACATGGTGTTTGAGAAGACGGATGACCGAGACATAGTCTTTCAGAAGTGCTAGCACCTCACGATGGATAGACCGTTACACCTACTTTCCCCTACATCTGCTAGTCTACCCTGTAAGAGTTCGCACGACTTAATCAACTATGCTAGAGCCCATAATAGCTTGTGGCTGCACACGGAAGTTTCTAGTATGAAAAATCTCATGATCCCTTTGAGCCTGGGTGGCGGTCCATAAAAAACAGGCAATCCTGGTCTACCCAGGTACCTAGACAGGCAATCCTAGAATAACCAGGTACCTCAGTCCACCCAGATGTGTGTTTAAGTTGCCACCTTAAGTAAACCATTAATTAACAATCTCACATCTGTCATGGATACTCTCAAAACCCAATCCACGTCTACGAGCATAGCATGGCACTATAAGCATGACGTAATAGTAACTCCCAAGGTTTGGATGCAGGGCAATAGGTTCCTACCTCATCAACTACTTCCCAATACCCACATGTTATCAATCCTACTCATGCAATGTTTGAGGGTGAAACTAATGCATAAAAACTGGGTATGAAAAGGGATATGATCAAAGTGTGAACTTGCCTGCAATGTTGATGAAGATGATTCGCAATCAAAACTCTTGATAGATCTACTCGTCACACTCCAGTCAATCTATCGTAATCAAGCAATAGTAACCACACATAAGCAATCACTCAAAAGACCAGAAAGATCGAAGAAGACAATTCAGAAAATGTCAAAACCAAGCAAATAACTCTTGCAACATAAAAACAATTTCTAACAGTACCAAAATTATGTGAATTTGGCCTTATTAGAATGTTTAGGTCAAGAGCTTTGATTTGCAAAAAGAATCAACTCAAACGGAGCTACGAAACTGAAGTTATGATCAAACGAAGTTTGAATTCAAATCTGATCTAATTAAAATTTTAGAAGTTTCAAAAACATGTTTAAGTTGTTTTAATGGATAGAGGAGATCGTAACGAAGACGTGAGCATTGGTTTCGTTGTATTTGGATAAACGAGCGAAAAGTTACGGTGTTTTGAAGATCACGGGCTATTCTGCAAATAATTTATTCACAAACGGGTCCCTGGTGGAAAAAATTAAAAAGAAAAAAAAGAAAAATCTAAATAGCGAACGTTCGTTACAGAACGCTAACGAACGAAATTGTTCGCTAGATCTACCTAAACAGAGAACGATCGTTAAAGAACTAAACTGACAAAAAAACTAAACCGAAAGAAAGCCGAAGAAAACTGGATCGGTTTTATTAACGGTTCGGCAACGGTTCTCGACGACGACGGCGGTTACTCCGGCGAGATGGCGCGGGGCTCCGGCGAGGGCGGCGAGCTCCGGCGCGGCGGCGACAGCGGCGTCGACGGGCCGAGGCTACGCGGGCAGCGGCGGTGCGGCGCGGCAAGGCGGCGAGGCGCGACCGCGGCGTCGCGGCAGAGGCGGCAAAGCGCGGCAACGAGATGCGACGCAAGGGAGGCGGCGCGAGGCGTGCTCCGACGAGGTGTGGGCAGGGAGAGAAGAGGAGGCGGGGCCGGGCCTGCTATTTAAGGGCGGCAGAGGCGAGGTGGTGGCGTGGGCGAGGGGGCGATGGGCGCCGTGGAGGCGGCGGACTCCGGGAGTCCCGCTGGGGCACGCGAGAAGGAAGGCGGCGGCGCGCTGGCTGGGCTGGGCCGTGGCCTGTTGGGCCGGCCCAGTTCGGCGGCGGAGGAGAAAGTTTTTTTTTACATTTTAACGGACAAAGAAAAATAAACAAACAAAATAAATAAATTGTTTATATAGGCATATAATATATCAAAATTTTCAGAAAAATATCTTCTATAACATGAACATTTTTCTTGCGTTAAATAAAATACACATAAATTCGAATAATTCAAACAGTGCTCCTGCTCTAATAAAATCTAATAAAAATCATTTTAAAACAATACCAAAATGATTTCAAATTAATTTTTCTCCAATTTTCTAATGTAGGGAATCATGTTACCCTATTTTCCATATATTTTATTTTTTGGAGAAAAATAATTTGAATAAAACTCAAATAACTCCAAATTGAAAATAAATTCAAAAAGGACTTTGAAATTGATTGTTTGATACTCCCAACTCATATTTCATATAATTTGAAGAAGTCATTTTTCTTCGCTCGTGAAAATCACTGAGTTGCATAAAGTTTCAGAATTGGAAATATTCTCAAATGAAATTCAAATATTTTTAACACCCCTTGTCATTTAAATAAATGGAAGAAGTCATGTCATCTTCTCTCCAGGGTTTCGTGGTGAAAAGAATTTGAATTCCCGGAGATCATAAATGCAAAATGAAAGTTTGGGAAAGTCCTTTTATTCCCTCTCATTTAACTTTCAAAAAGTTTCAAATTCACTCACTTTCAGACAATCAATCAAATAATCAATCAAATCTATCTATTTATTATAACATTTCCAAAATTTAGAATTTTGGGATGTTACAGGACCCGTTTCTAGAAACAATCACTTTTGCTTCCGGATCTGAAATAGGAGGTATACCCAACTATTTTTGGGTATTCTATGAAGATGCATTTATCCGCTTTGGGTTCGAGCTTATCAGCATGAAACTTTTTCACATAAGCATCGCAGCCCCAAACTTTTAAGAAACGACAACTTAGGTTTCTCTAAACCATAGTTCATACGGTGTCATCTCAACGGAATTGTGTGGTGTCCTATTTAAAGTGAATGCAGTTGTCTCTAATGCCTAACCCATAAATGATAGTGGTAATTCGATAAGAGACATCATGGTATGCACCATATCCAATAGGGTGCAGTTATGATGTTCGGACACACCATTACACTATGGTGTTCCAGGCGGTATTAGTTGTGAAACAATTTCCACAATGTCTTAATTGTGTACCAAACTCGTAACTCAGATATTCATCTCTATGATCATATCATAGACATTTTATCCTCTTGTCACGACGATCTTCAACTTCACTCTGAAATTACTTAAACCCTTCAATAATTCAGACTTGTGTTTCATCAAGTAAATATACTCAGCATCTACTCAAATCATCTGTGAAGTATGAACATAACGATATCCACTGCGTGCCTCAACACTCATTGGACTGCACACATCAAAATGTATTAATTCCAACAAGTTGCTTTCTTGTTCCATCTTACTGAAAACGAGGCCTTTCAGTCATCTTGCCCATGTGGTATGATTTGCATGTCTCAAGTGATTCAAAATCAAGTGAGTCCAAACGATCCATCTGCATGGAGTTTCTTCATGCATATCTACCAATAGACATGGTTCACATGTCTCAATCTTTTCAAAAATGAGTGAGTCCAAAGATCCATCAACATGGAGCTTCTTCATGCGTTTTATACCACCATGACTCAAATGGCAGTGCCACAAGTACGTGGTACTATCATTACTATCTTATATCTTTTGGCATGAACATGTGTATCACTATGATCGAGATTCAATAAACCATTCATTTTAGGTGCAAGACCATTGAAGGTATTATTCAAATAAACAGAGTAACCATTATTCTCCTTAAATGAATAACCATGTGGCAATAAACATAATCCAATCATGTCTATGCTCAACGCAAACTCCAAATAACAATTATTTCGGTTTAACACCAATCCCGATGGTAGAGGGAGCGTGCGATGTTTGATCACATCAACCTTGGAAACACTTCCAACACATATCGTCATCTCACCTTTAGCTAGTCTCCGCAACCTTTTATTTCGAGTTACTAATGCTTAGCAACTGAACCGGTATTTATTACCCTGGTGCTACTAGGAGTACTAGTAAAGTACACAATAATATGACGTATATCCAAAATACTTCTGTTGACCTTGCCAGCCTTCTCATCTACCAAGTATCTAGGGTAGTTCTGCTTCAGTGACCGTTCCCCTCATTATAGAAGCACTTAGTCTCGGGTTTGGTTCAACCTTGGGTTTCTTCACTAGAGGAGCAACTGATTTGCCGTCTCATGAAGTATCCCTTCTTTCCCTTGCCCTTCTTGAAACTAGTGGTTTAACCATCAACAATTGATGCTCCTACTTGATTTCTACTTTCACGGTGTCAAACATCGCGAGTTGCTCAAGGATCATCATGTCTATCCCTGATATGTTATAGTTCATCACGAAGCTCCAATAGCTTGGTGGCAGTGACTATGGAGAACCATCACTATCTCATCTGGAAGATTAACTCCCACTCGATTCAAGCGATTGCAGTACTCAGACAATCTGAGCACATGCTCAACGATTGAGTTTTTCTCCCTTAGTTTGAAGGCTTAAGAAACTTGTCAGAGGTCTCATACCTCTTGACATGGGCACTAGTCTGAAATCCCAATTTCAGTCTTTGGAACATCTCATATGTTCTGTGATGTTTCAAAAAACGTCTTTGGTGCCATAATTCTAAACTGTTAGCATTACGCAATGAACTATCACGTAGTCATCAAAACGTGTATGTCAGATGTTTCCCAACATATACAGACGACGCTCGAGGTTCAACACACTAAGCGGTGCATTAAGGACATAACCCTTCTGTGCAGCAATGAGGACAACCCTCAGTTCACGGACCCAGTCCGCATAATTGCTACTGTCAACTCTCAACTGAATTTTATCTAGGAACATATCTAAAATAGTAGAACCAAAGCGTGAGCTACGACATAATTTGCAAAGACCTTTTGACTCTGTTCATGATAATTAAGTTCATCTAATCAAATTATTCAATGAACTCCCACTTAGATAGACATCCCTCTAGTCATCTAAGTGATACATGATCCGAGTCAACTAGGCCATGTCCGATCATCACGTGGGACGGACTAGTCATCATCGGTGAACATCTTCATGTTGATCGTATCCACTATACGACTCATGTTCGACCTTTCGGTCTTCCGTGTTCCGAGGCCATGTCTGTACATGCTAGGCTCGTCAAGTTAACCTAAGTGTATTGCGTGTGTAAATCTGGCTTACACCCGTTGTATGCGAACGTTAGAACCTATCACACCCGATCATCACGTGGTGCTTCGGAACAACGGACCTTAGCAACGGTGCACAGTTAGGGGGAACACAATTCTTGATATTTTAATGAGGGATCATCTTATTTATGCTACCGTCGTTCTAAGCAAATAAGATGTAAAAACATGACAAACATCACATGCAAATCATAAAGTGACATGATATGGCCAATATCATCTTGCGCCTTTAATTTCCATCTTCGAGGCGCGGCATGAACACCATCGTCACCGGCATGACACCATGATCTCCATCATCGTGTCTTCATGAAGTTGCCTCGCCAACTATTACTTCTACTACTATGGCTAACGGTTAGCAATAAAGTAAAGTAATTACATGGCGTTTTCATTGACACGCAGGTCATAAATAAATTAAGACAACTCCTATGGCTCCTGCCGGTTGTCATACTCATCGACATGCAAGTCGTGATTCCTATTACAAGAACATGATCAATCTCATACATCACATATATCATTCATCACATCCTTTGGCCATATCACATCACATAGCATACCCTGCAAAAACAAGTTAGACGTCTGCTAATTGTTGTTGCATGTTTTACGTGGCTGCTATGGGTTTCTAGCAAGAATGTTTCTTACCTACGCAAAACCACAACGGTGATATGCCAATTGCTATTTACCCTTCATAAGGACCCTTTTCATCGAATCCGATCCGACTAAAGTGGGAGAGACAGACACCCGCCGGCTACCTTATGCATCAAGTGCATGTCAGTCGGAGGAACCTGTCTCACGTAAGTGTACGTGTAAGGTCGGTCCGGGCCGCTTCATCCCACAATGCCGACGAATCAAGATAAGACTAGTAACATCAAGCAAATTGAACAAATCATCTCCCACAACTACTTTGTGTTCTACTCGTGCATAAAATCTACACATAGACCTAGCTCTGATACCACTGTTGGGGATCGTAGCATAAATTTAAAATTTTCTACACATCACCAAGATCAATCTATGGAGTAATCTAGCAACGAGGGGAAGGGGAGTGCATCTACATACCCTTGTAGATCGCTAAGCGGAAGCGTTACTAGAACGGGGATGAGGTAGTCGTACTCGTAGCGATTCAGATCGTGGTCGATTTCGATCTAAGCACCGAACAACAGCGCCTCTGCGTTCAACACACGTGCAGCCCGGTGACGTCTCCCATGCCTTGATGCAGCAAGGAGAGAGGGAGAGGTTGGGGAAGACTCCGTCCAACAGCAGCACGATGGCGTGGTTGTGGTGGAGGAGCGCGGTACTCCAGCAGGGCTTCGCCAAGCACTACGAGAGACGAGGAGGGAGAGAGGTAGGGCTGCGCCTTGGGAGAGAGAGACTCGTGTGTTGTGCAGCCCCAAAACCTCCACTATATATAGGGGCAAGGGCAAGGGGAGGCGCCCTAGGGTTTCCCCTAGGGGGGAGCGGTGGCCAGGGCAGATGGGATCTCCCCTTTGGGTGACTTGGCCCCCAAGCCAGGAACTGGGAACCTTAGATGGGGCGCCCCAAACCCCCTGGTCACGTGGGAATAGGTGAGGGGGGCGCACAGCCCCTTAGTGGGCTGGTTTGCCCCTTCCCTTGGCCCATGAAGCCCCCCCAACACTTGCGGGGGCTCCCGAAACACCTTTCGGTCATGCTGGTCATCACCCGGTACCTCCGGAACACTTCCGGACTCCCAAACCCTTCGTCCAATATATCAATCTTCACCTCTGGACCATTCCGGAACTCCTCGTGACGTCTGGGATCTCATCCGGGACTCCGAACAACATTCGGTAACCACGTACATACTTTCCCTATAACCCTAGCGTCATCGAACCTTAAGTGTGTAGACCCTACGGGCTTGGGAATAATGCAGACATGACCGAGACATCTCTCTAGTCAATAACCAACAGCGGGATCTGGATACCCATGTTGGCTCCCACATGTTCCACGATGATCTCATCGAATGAACCACGATGTCAAGGATTCAATCAATCCCGTATACAATTCCCTTTGTCTACCGGTATAGTACCTGCCTGAGATTCGATCGTCGGTATCCCGATACCTTGTTCAATCTTGTTATCGGCAAGTCTCTTTACTCGTTCTGTAACACATCATCCCGTGATCAACTCCTTGGTCACATTGTGCACATTATGATGATGTCCTATCGAGTGGGCCCAGAGATACCTCTTCGTTTACACGGAGTGACAAATCCCAGTCTCGATTCGTGCCAACCCAACAGACACTTTCGGAGATACCCGTAATGCACCTTTATAGCCACCCAGTTACGTTGTGGCGTTTGGTACACCCAAAGCATTCCTACGGTATCTGGGAGTTGCACAATCTCATGGTCTAAGGAAATGATACTTGACATTAGAAAAGCTTTAGCAGACGAACTATACGATCTTGTGCTAGGCTTAGGATTGGGTCTTGTCCATCACATCATTCTCCTAATGATGTGATCCCATTATCAATGACATCCAATGTCCATGGCCAGGAAACCATGGCCATCTATTGATCAACGAGCTAGTCAACTAGAGGCTTACTAGGGACATGTTGTGGTCTATGTATTCACACATGTATTATGGTTTCCGGTTAATACAATTATAGCATGAACAATAGACAATTATCATGAACAATAATAATCATTTTATTATTTCCTCTAGGGAATATTTCCAACAGAAAGATATCGATCAGCTGTGCTGCGACAAGAAGCGGAAGGACTACGGAAGTCCCTGGAGCATTCAGATGCATACTTTCTGGTGCAACAGCAAGCGTTGGAGGATTTTAGCGCCAAACAGGACAAAGCTAATCAGCTTGCTAAGCTTATTGCTAGCATGGTGGATACCCAGGATAACGTTTCTTGAGCTCTTCTGAAGTTGTTTCAGTTATGCTCTTGTTTTGCTGCCGCGTTTATTTGCACTGGTGGCCAATTTTGACGGCCAGTGTATATGATATGCTGCTTTGTTCCCTATATTTGCACTGGTGGCAAACTTTGATGCCTAGTGGATGTAATATGTGTAATAGCCGTGATAGCCTAGCGTTAGTTTCTTGCTTATTTATTTCCTTGTTGTCTTGTTTATTTGTTTGCTTGTAGTCATTGTAGTTCTTTTTCCATGGTTAACTAGTGGCTGCAATAACCTATTTTTTAAAACTAGGCCACAATAACCATGGGCTAATATTTACTATAGTGACACTGGGCCTCCTACGGGTCGTAGAAACAGTGGGCCTTCTACGGGCCGTAGAAACAGTAGGCCTTCTACGGGCCGTAGAAACAATGGGCCTTCTACGGGCCGTATCATCAATGGGCCTTATACAGGCCGTATGATCGATTGGCCAAACATGGGCCAATAACAGGCCGCATTATGGCCGTAAACGGGCTAGAGTTGGAATCATCCGTCATTGGGCCAACCGTAACGGGCCATCGTTAATAGGCCGTATTTGATGACGCTATGAAAACAGCCCAACGTATTAACGGACCACAAATGGGCCGACTGTAACCACGGGCTGAATTTGGCCCACAAGCAGAAAATGACAGTAACGGGCCGTAAGTGAACGAATGCTGGAAATGAGCCCAAGAATAAATGGGCTCTGAGTAGGCCGAAAGATAACATGGGCTAGAAACGGCCCAACGGAATAACAGGCCGTTAATGGGTATAAAGTGATACACTGTTCATTACGGGCCAGTTTCACCACGGGCCGTTAATGGTTGTAAAGTGATACACTGTTCATTACGGGCCAGTTTCACCACGGGCTGTTAATAGGCCAAGAGTTACATAGGGCCTCATATGGGCCGAAAGACATCATGGGCCATACATGTGCCAGAAGTGAAAACGGGCTGGAATCATATTGGATGGCCCAGATGACGCTACTGGGCCTAATTCAGATAGGGCGTAGCGGGCCTTGGGTTAGCCGGCTGTAAATGGGCTATATGCGAACAGGCCGTTAACATGCTTTCCATGGGCCGGCCCGCCACCTTTTGACCAAGTCAAACGGGTCGGCCTTTTCACAGGAATGGGCATCTGTTGGGCCGTGCCATGTGTCGACGTATCATAGGCGCCTTCCGTCCAATGAGTGGTTGACATTTGTCCCAACGATGAGCCGACACGTGTTTCCTCCAGCCAATGATGATTTTACACGTGGAAAATCCCCATTGGTCGGGGCTGTTAACGGGTTATCGGATCCAAAACCCGACCCGATAGCTTAACGGCGTTCCGTTACGGTGGATGCCACGTGTCGGTCACCCTTGACGAAAGCACTTCTGTGACGCGCGATTTATCGTCATGGAAGTGGGCACTTCCATGATGATAATTTTGGTAATGTCATGGAACACTTTACGACAGCACAGGTATGACTATCTTGATTCTGTCATAAATTTGTCATGGATGTACATGCATGACAAAAGAAGCAACCTACTATGACAAACACGTATCATCACGGAAGTGTATTTTTTGTAGTGAGAAGCACGAGGTGCTCGGGCGCCTCGAGCACACGATCGAGCAGGGAGGCGCTGCGGCTGGCTGATTTGGCGCTACAGCAGGGTGGGGTTGGATTGGTGGGTGGCTGCAAGATGTGGTTGGATCGGGGTGGATCGAGGCGAGAGAGGTGGTTGGCCCGATGGGGATAACAAGGAAGGAGGCTGGTCGGGTGGCTCGACCGAGAGGATCAGGCAAGATCCCGAGGAACCATGAAGAGTGGGTGGCGGCAGCGGGGAGGATTTGATGGATGGATGGGACAGGGCTAGGGTTAGACTATATATATACCAAATGAAATTAGGTTAGGGGCTAACTCGTCCCTCCGATCAGAATCGGGCGGTCGAGAAAAATATACTAGGAAGTCCAAATAAGAAAATGATGATGTTTTGTAGATGTTTGGGGATGATCCGGATCCAACGGTGACGACTGTCCGGGTCGGGTTCGGGTAAGTTTCGGTCACAGGCGAGGGGTCGATGCACTGTGCAAAGAGGGGTTTTCGGACCGTGCGATCACATCGAACGGCTCCGGACGCGAAGAGGGGTAGGCATGGGCCTAGGTGGACTGTGGAGAGCGGGTTGGCCTGAGAGAAGAGGGGAGAGATGCAGCCCGGCACTGTTTCCGGAGACCGAAAACGTCCGATGAAAAGACCGGTTATACTGCCGCTATAGTTATCCGCTGGGGCATCAAACAGACTCCAAATGCGATGAAACTTGACAGGCGGTCTATCTACACTATAATAAGACCACACACCAACTTTCATCCCATTCTGAGAACATTTTCTGGTCACTTATAAAATAAAATATCGGACATGCCACGGGCGCGTGCAAGTGTGGTTGAGCTCAGAACGGACAACAGAGAGAACGAGGAGACCGGGACGGATGCAAGTTTTGAAAACATGATGATGCAATGCACATGATGACATGATGAAATGCAACACGCAAGCAAAAGACAAGGCAACAATAGCGAAAAACTGGAAGACACCTGGCGCATCGGACTCGGGGCGTCATAGTAAGCTTGCTAATGTGTTGTGTTCTACTCCGAGTTGGTTAGTTCAAATTTCAAATTTGAACTAAAACCATGACAAAAATTATGAAGCGATGGAGTACTTTATTAAGTTAGACGATATGATCCCGCACCTTGCTGTAGAAATGGTATATAGTTTTTAAATGTTATGTAGAATACAAATTCAATCCTTATAATTTGAACTATGTCATAAATTTCTGTGTAAGGGAAAAAAATCTTAATATGGAAAATTATGCACGTCACCATCTAATGCAATGCAATTTAAACCCAACTTAGGATGCCTCCATGGCGATGCACGGATACTAGTGGATCAAGCTAGTAAATTTAATGGCTACAACAATATTGACGATGTGGAAGCACACATGTCAAAATAGTTAGAAGTAGTGGAGATAACTCACTTAGATATATATGATTCTAACTCAATATTATACTACTAAACTTATCCGAGAATCTTGCTAAAGAACTCATCTGACAAAACTCAGTTTGTCAATTTCATCAATCTCAACCTTTCTTTAGTGCCGCATAAGTATTGACTTTTTAAATAGATACAAATACTGGTCATGAAGGCTTCACCCTTCTCAAGTGAGGTGCATAGGAGAAGTCCGTTGAGCAAGAAACCGGCAATCGAATAACATCAAAGTGATACGTATGGTGTTTTAAAAATTAGGCTTGATTTGTAGATATGAATACAATGTTTTTTGCCAATAACATCATATACATGGGTTGAGCTAGAGAGATTGGGTCAGTTCTACTCTTTTTCTTGGAGTTCTTATAGCATTTTAGGCACATTTGTATAATTCCCATTTACCAACCTTGTGCAATTGCCCAGTTAGATGCAATTTATCTAAGGGTTAATTTGGTATAGGCCACTTCAATTCTAGTGATTCATAAAAATGTCACTACGAATTAGTTCTTTCAGAACATGTCACTCCAAGTTTGCAAAACTTCTCTATTTATTGTATTATGCATAATTTTAGACCAAAATGCCCACATCACCCTCTCCCTCTCCCTCCCTCCTCTCTCTCTCTGTGTGTGTCTATGTGTGTGTGTGTGCGCGCGCGCACGTGTGTATCGCTCATCAGACCTTCAAAACTAATGCCTAGAGGGGTCCTCTCTCTCTCCCTCTCTTCATGTGTGTGTGTGCACGCGCGCTGCATGGTCGCCCTTCCCCGCCTCTCCCAATGTCTTCACGAAGGCCATTTTCATGTACCCCTCATGCTCCCCATCCTCCACCTCTATTGTTGGGTTTCCTCCTGAGCTTCAATTCCCTAGGCTATTTACAAAGTCATGTTGCACCCTCCGTCCATCCATATCCGCCATAAAATCTAACGAGAAGCACCACATAATCCTGCATCCCTCCATGCCCGTGTTGTTGGATCTAAAGAAGATGGGGAGACATGGATGTTGTTGAATCTTGCAGCGGGATCCATTTTGACAAACGCCACAATCATCGGTTGTTGGCTTTAGAAGAGATGTGTGTGAGTGCATATAGTGCCCCTAGCAGATTTTTATGATTCAATACAAACAATTGTGGGACTGATGTGTTTATTGGGTATACACATATGAGTAGTCCATGAAGATTTGGTTTAACCAAAGGATGTCGATTGATGAATGGATTTTTCACTCATTTTTACATATGTTTAAATAGGATATTCTCAGATATTTTTGAGATTATATTTTTTATTTGCCAATTAATGACTAATAAATGCAAATGACTGCAAAACTTCTTTTATTTTCTTCCTTGCGTAATTGGGTGATTGTAGATGGAAAATCAAGCCATATATGCGATATTCTAGATATGAAGATTATTCCCATACGATTGGGAGCGCACAAGAGGTTCCATAGGAGAATACGGTGCATTCAAAGGCTAATACTAGTCATACCAGGTGCCCACCACCTTCGTGGCGTCATCCCTAACACCTTCCGTAAAGGTACCCGAGCCTAATTCGCAGTAGAGGCGCCCGAAACCCTATTCTTCATCATTTTCCACGCAGTCGTCATCATCACCATTCCCATCTATGCAGCAGTCATCAAGATCCCATCTCTGTAGTCATTTTAACCACCATAGTCTCGCTCCTCATTAGTTTAGTTACTTGTAATCGAGAATCCGTAGTGATCAGCCGCACTGTAGGATTTTCAACCATACATGTTCAAGTAAATTTCCATATATACAATGTCTATTGCTTGTAGTTCAATCGGGAGTTGCCCTAGGTTCTTTATGGTTTATTATCTTCTTCATCGGAAGTTATAGAACTCTGCTTATGGAGTTGCCCTGGGTTATTTTGGGTTTACAAGTTTTCCCGCGCACTAATTTTGAATTCTCGTGGTTGTTGAAGGACTAGGTTCTTATGTGTCTTTCAAGTTGTAGAACTTTCGACAGAACCGTTAGTTTTCCGTGACACACCTATAAATAGCCCCCAACACCCTTCTGATTTTGGTAGATTCCCAAGTATTGTTTTGCAACATACACTATGACTTACCCATTTCTCTCGGGACAAGAATCCTAAGTGAGGAAAAACCTAAGCGAGAACAATCCGAGTTGTGATTGAGAAGCATAGAAGAACACCTTCGAACCTAGAAATCCCGCTTATTACCCTTGAAAATTTAGCATCTTCGAAATGGTTAGGCATCAATTTGTGAGTATCCAATTTGTGGATTTTTCCACAAACTGGTTTGTGCCGTTGCGGAATTCACTGCAAGTGGAAGTGTAGCTTCCCTCTAAGGAAGTGAATATCAGGAATTCGGGATACATTCTCTGGAGATTTGGTTATTCCTAACCTTAGCTCTTTACTTGTTGTTTAATTTGGTAATTTGATCTTGCACTTATCATATCATATTGTGTTTCTTATCTCACTATATCATTGTTATCACCTTGTTGCTAGTACTTAAATCACCTTAGCAATTGTTTAGGCTCACATTTATATTCTGCATTTGCCCAAACTTGCTGATAAGTAATTAAAATTTGTAATTGTACCTATTCATCCCCCCTCCAGGTCCATCTCGATCCTTTCAGCAAGATCTACCGCAAGTGTTGTGCTAGATATGAGGAACTTAGCCTAAGGAAAATAAGGTGAAGTCCAAGTGACTTTAGAGCATCGAGCTCGGTCTCTCCCATGAAGACGTAGAGTTGTTACCAACAACTTAAACTTCGATAAACAAATCCCGAGTCTCACTACAATATTATTACTATCTCGCCCACTCCCGACATATTAGTTCATATGGTGTTCTTACTTAGTTGATAATATTTTGGCACCGCTTTGGTGTTGAATGTCTCCCGTTTCAGTTTTCAGTTTAAGTAAGTTATGTTATTCGTATGCTTGTACTTGTGCCAGCTGTTATTTGCATGTGTCTCTTCATGTATGTCAGTAGTCAATGATATCTCTCTTACTGATTTTGTTATTATCATTATCTAGACTTTTCATGTTGCTTCAATATGTTTACTTACTTTCAATTCTGGTTAGTCAAATCCTCTGAATACTCTATTTTCAAGTAATTTTTTTATAATCTCCTATTCACCCACTCTAGTCTATGAACCCCGAATTTCAATGTGAGATTGAATTTTCTCTCCACACGTCACATCACTAGTGATTTATTTTTGGTTCACTAATCATAAAACCCTTGCACGTCTCTCCTCCAACAATGGCGTCGACCACACCGACTATCTCCATGACCGCAAGTCATGGTAAGGGATGTGGTCCTCTCGGGGACACTTGATCATGCCACCAACCCACCACTTCTACTATTCGTCGATATACGATGGCAATCATCACTGACTTCTTCGATCAGGACGCCTCTGAAAGGACATGCTTTCCCATAAGTGGTCTTGGTGTTAATGACAACATGATTAGTGATCTAACCGTGTTATTGAGTCTATAAACGAAGTGTTGGCACATTCTAAGGCGAGCATCCATTGGATGGACCCCCCCACTCAAAAAGAGGAAAACGATGGTGCCTTATTGTTTTTATTTATTTTGTTAGTAGGTAGGAAAGTTGTACTATAAATAGGGGTTACGTTGGTGAATTCATGGAAATAAACTCACGAACAATTAGAAAAAATGTATCCACTATCTCACCCATGGAGAGAGAAAGAACCTTAAATTCTTTGTTTCGGATTTGATTTTTGGACCTTGAAACCTCCAGCCAACCTCCAGGTTGTCAAGAAGCTAGAACCTCTTGAGTTATAGCTCTTTCGAAATCTCAGAGTCAGCCGAGAAGCTCTGGGACCGAAGCCTCCAAGCTACCTCTATACAACATCCAGGTCGTCAAGAGGCATGCAGTTAATGAGTTACAACTCTTTGGAAATCCCAAAGCCTACCTGAATGTTGCCTAGAGCACACGGGGCTGATGTGGCTTGAACTACGTCGGTATTTCCCTAAAGAGGAAGGGATGATGCAGCACAACTACGGTAGGTATTTCCCTCAGTGATGAGACCAAGGTTATCGAACCAGTAGGAGAACCACACAACACTATGTAAACGGTACCTGCACCCAAAGAACAAATACTTGCAACCCGACGTGTAAGAGGGGTTGTCAATCCCTTCCGGGTAAAAGATAGATAAATTTGTAGTAGATTGGATAAATAGATCTCGCAGAAACGCGAATCAAAATAAATAAAAAAAGTGTAGCAAGGTATTTTTGGGTTTTTGGATTAACAGATCTGAAAATAAAAGCGAATTATGATAGATCTCGAAGGCAAATATGATAAAGAAGAGACCCGAAGGCCGTAGATTTCACTAGTGGCTTCTCTCAAGAAAAATAGCATACGGTGGGTAAACAAATTATTGTTGGGGAATTGATAGAACTTCAAATAATTATGATGATATCCAGGCAATGATCAATATATAGGCATCACGTCCAATATTAGTAGACCGACTCCTGCTTGCATCTACTACTATGACTCCACACATCGACCGCTATCCAGCATGCATCTAGTGTATTAAGTTCATGGAGAAACAGAGTAATGCAATAAGAACGATGAAATGATGTAGACAAGATCTATTCATGTAGGAATAGACCCCATCTTGTTATCCTTAATAGCAGCGATACATACGTGTCATTTCCCCTTCTGTCATTGGGATTGAGCACCGTAAGATCGAACCCATCACAAAGCACCTCTTGCCATGGCAAGAAAAATCAATCTAGTCGGCCTAACTTAACCAAAGATTCGAAGAAGAAATACGAGGCTATAAGTAATCACGCACATAAGAGATCAAAACTCAAATAACTTTCATGGATAAAATAGATCTGATCATAAACTCAAAGTTCATCGGATCACAACAAACACACCGCAAAAAGAGTTACATCAAATAGATCTCCAAGAGACCATTGTATTGAGAATCAAAAGAGAGAGAGAGGAATCCATCTAACTACTAACTATGGACCCGAAGGTCTTCAATGAACTAATCACGCATCACCGCAGAGGCACCAATGAGGATGATGAACCCCTCCGTGATGGTGTCTAGATTGGATCTGTGGTTTCTGGAACTTGCGGTGGCTGGAATTGTGTTTCGTCGACTCCCCTAGTTTTTTTTGGAATATTGCGGTATTTAAAGAGCAAAGAGGTGGTGCGGAGGCCACCGAGGTGGGCACAACCCACCAGGGCACGCCTGGGCCCCCAGGCGCGCCCAGGTGGATTGTGCCCCCTTGAGGCACCCCTCTGGTACTTCTTTGGCCTATCTTGTGTCTTGTGGCCCAGAAAAATTCTCCAAAAAGTATCACTGCGTTTGGACTCCATTTGGTATTGATTTTTTGCGAAGTAAAAAACAAGCAAAAAACATCAACTGGCACTGGGCACTATGTCAATATGTTAGTCCCCAAAAAATGATATAAAATTTCTATAAAATGATTGTAAAACGTCCAAGAATGATAATATAACAACATGGAACAATCAAAAATTATAGATACGTTGGAGACGTATCAACATCCCCAAGCTTAATTCCTGCTCGTCCTCGAGTAGGTAAATGATAAAAATAGAATTTTTGATGTGGAATGCTTCCGACATGTTTATCACATATTCTTTTCTTTGTAGCATGGACATTTGGACTTTTATATGATTCAAAGCAATAGCCTAGTTCTCACATGAAGATTTCAATACACAAGCATATTAACAAGCAACCATGTCTTTCAAAATATCAACACTAAAGCAAGTTATCCTTAGCCCATTATGCTCAATCATTGATCCATTCATGAAACACACTCGCATATTAGCTATACCCAATGCTCAAGTACGATCATAGTGCCCCTTAGTTGGTGCTTTATAAGAGAAGATGAAGACTCAAACAAAAATAAAATTACATAAAGTAAAAGAAAGGCCCTTCAAAGAGGGAAGTAGGGATTTGTAGAGGTGCCAGAGCTCAAAGCGAAAAAAGATAGAGATAAAACATTTTGAGTGGCATGCCTTTCCTATCAACGAAAACGATCGAGTAGTTCCCAATACTTTCCATGCTAGATATATTATAGGCGGTTCCCAAACAGAAAATAAAGTTTATTTCTTTTTCCACCATACTTTCACATTCCACGACTAGCCGAATCCACGGGTGCCGTCCATACCAACACTTTCCAAGGAATTTATTATTTGACAACATAAAGTAAATTCATTTTTCATTTCGGGACTGGGCATCCCTAATATCTTTGTCGTACTCTCATGCAATGAAAAGCGAATAAACACTCATCTTGAGAATAACACATCTAGCATGGAAAAATATCAGCCACCCCCTACCGTTTCGTGAGAAGTATGAGCACACAAAAGGAATTTTATTTTGAAGATTAGAGATGGCATATACAAATTTGCTTAGAACGGCAAAAGAATACCGCATATAGGTAGGTATAGTGGACTCATATGGCAAAACTAGGTTTAAGGATTTTGGATGCACAAGTAGTAATCATACTTAGTGCAAGTGAAGGCTAGCAAAAGATTGAGAAGCATCCAACCAAGAAATGAAAAATCTCATAAGTGAGCATTAAGCATAACTAACACCGAATAATGCACCACAAGTAGGATGTAATTTCATTGCATAACTATTGACTTTCGTGCTTGCATAGGGAATCACAAACCTTAACACCAATATTCTTACTAAACCATAATTACTCATCAACATGACTCACATATCACTATCATCACATCGCAAAACTATTGCAAAGAAGCAAGTTTATTTTGTCCAATGATCTTCATGAAAGTTTTTATTACATCCTTCTTGAATATCTATCACTTTGGGACTAATTTCATACGTTGCTTTTGATAGCTCAAACAAATCTAAGTGAAGAACATGAGCATGAAATTTTTCTTCTCTCAAAATAATATGAGAGAATTTCTTAAAAAATACCTAACTCTCAAATAAATATAAGTGAAGCATGAGAGCATTTCTTCAATAGTATTAAAGCACACCGTGCTCATAAAGATATAAGTGAAGCACTAGAGCAATTCCATAGCACAAAAAATTTAAGTGAAGCACATAGAGCAATTCTAGCAAATCATAGCATAATTTTGGCTCTCTAAAATAGGCGTGTTCAGCAAGGATACTTGACTTAAACTAAAAAGAAAAACAAGCAAAGACTCATATAATACAACACGCTCCAAGCAAAACTCATGATATGTGACGAACAAAAATATAGCTCCAAGTAAAATACCGATGGTCGTTAGAAGAAAGAGGGGATGCCACCCGGGGGCATCCCCAAGCTTAGTTGCTTGCTTCTCTTTTAGATAATAGCTTGGGATGCCAGGGGGCATCCCCAAGCTTAGTCTCTTCTTAATCCTTATTCCTTCATCCATCGTGATCTCACCCAAAACTTGAAAACTTCAATCACACAAAACTCAACAAACCTTCATGAGATCCGTTAGTATAACAAAGCAAATTGCTACCTCTTGAGCACTGTGTTGGTTTTCCCTTGATGAGGAAAGGGTGATGCAGCAAAGTAGCGTAAGTATTTCCCTCAGCTTTTGAGAACCAAGGTATCAATCCAGTAGGAGGCCATGCACGAGTCCCTCGCACCTGCACAAACAAATAAATCCTCGCAACCAACGCGATAAGAGGTTGTCAATCCCTACACGGTCACTTACAAGAGTGATATCTGATAAGATAATTTTTTTGGTATTTTTATGATAAAGATGCAAAGCAAAATAAAAGGCAACGGAAATAGCTAAGTGTTGGAAGATTAATATGATGGAAAATAGACCTGAGGACCATAGGTTTCACTAGTGGCTTCTCTCATGAGCATAAGTATTTACGGTGGGTGAACAAATTACTATTGAGCAATTGACAGAATTGAGCATAGTTATGAGAATATCTAGGTATGATCATGTATATGGGCATCACGTCCGAGACAAGTACACCGACTCCTGCCTGCATCTACTATTATTACTCCACACATCGACCGCTATCCAGCATGCATATAGAGTATTAAGTTCATACGAACAGAGTAACGTTTAAGCAAGATGACATGATGTAGGGATAAATTCATGCAATATGATATAAACCCCATCTTGTTATCCTCGATGGCAACAATACAATACATGCCTTGCTGCCCCTACTGTCACTGGGAAAGGACACCGCAAGATTAAACCAAAGCTAAGCACTTCTCCCATTGCAAGAAAGATCAATCTAGTAGGCCAAACCAAACTGATAATTCGAAGAGAGTTGCAAAGTTAACGAATCATACATAAAAGAATTCAGAGAAGATTCAAATATTGTTCATAGATAAACTTGATCATAAACCCACAATTCATCGGTCTCAACAAACACACCGAAAAAGAAGATTACATCGAATAGATCTCCACGAGAGAGGGGGAGAACATTGTATTGAGATCCAAAAAGAAAGAAGAAGCCATCTAGCTAATAACTATGGACCCGAAGGTCTGAGGTAAACTACTCACACATCATCGGAGAGGCTATGGTGTTGATGTAGAAGCCCTCCGTGATCGATGCCCCCTCCGGTGGAGCTCCGGAACAGGCCCCAAGATGGGATCTCACGAGTACAGAAGGTTGCGGCGGTGGAATGAGATTTTTGGCTTCATATCTGGTAGTTTTGGGGTACGTAGGTATATATAGGAGGAAGGAGTATGTCGGTGGAGCAACAGGGGCCCCACGAGGGTGGAGGGTGCACCTGGGGGGGGGGGGGTAGGCGCGCCCCCTACCTCGTGCCCTCCTGGTTGATGTCTTGACGTTGGGTCCAAGTCCTCTGGATCACGTTCCCGAAGGTTTCATTCCGTTTAGACTCCGTTTGATATTCTTTTTCTGCGAAACTCTGAAATAGGAGAAAAAACAACAATTCTGGGCTGGGCCTCCGGTTAATAGGTTAGTCCCAAAAATAATGTAAAAGTGTATAATAAAGCCCAATAATGTCCAAAATAGAATATAATATAGCATGGAACAATAAAAAATTATAGATACGTTGGAGACGTATCAAGCATCCCCAAGCTTAATTCATGCTCGTCCTCGAGTAGGTAAATGATAAAAACAAATTTTTTGATGTCGTATGCTACTTGGCATAATTTCAATATAATTCTTCTTACTGAGGCATGAATTTTCAGATTTGATATGATTCAAGATAAAAGTTTAATGTTGACATAAAACGAATAATAATTCAAGCATACTAACTAAGTAATTATGTCTTATCAAAATAACATAGCCAAAGCAAGTTATCCCTACAAAATCATATAGTCTGACTATGCTCCATCTTCCCCACACAAAATATCCATATCATGTACGACCCCGGTTTTGGCCAAGAATTTGGTTCATACTTTTAACATGCTTCAGCCTTTTCAACTCTTACGCAATACATGAGCGCAAGCCATGGATATAGCACTATGGTGGAATAAGGTATAATGGTAGGGGTTGTGTGGGAAGACAAAAAAGGAGAAAGTCTCACATCAACGAGGCTAATCAATGGGCTATGGAGATGCCCATCAATTGATGTTAATGCGAGGAGTAGGGATTGCCATGCAACGGATGCACTAGAGCTATAAGTGTATGAAAGCTCAAAAGGAAACTAAGTGGGTGTGCATCCAACTTGCTTGCTCGTGAAGACCGCGGGAATTTGAGGAAGCCCATCATTGGAATATACAAGCCAAGTTCTATAATGAAATTTCCCACTAGTATATGAAAGTGACAATATGAGAGACTCTATTATGAAGATCACGGTGCTACTTTGAAGCACAAGTGTGGTAAAAGGATAGTAACATTGTCCCTTCTCTCTTTTTCTCTCATTTTTTATTTGGGCCTTTTCTCTTTTTTTACGGCCTCTTTTTTTTTGTCCGGAGTCTCATCCCGACTTGTGGGGGAATCATAGTCTCCATCAGCCTTTCCTCACTTGGGACAATGCTCTAATAATGATGATCATCACACTTTTATTTACTTACAACTCATGAATTACAAGTCAATACTTAGAACAAACTATGACTCTATATAGATGCCTCCGGTAGTGTACCGGGATATGCAATGAATCAAGAGCGACATGTATGACAGAATTATGAACGGTGGCTTTGCCACAAATACAATGTCAACTACATGATCATGCAAAGCAATATGACAATAATGGAGTATGTCATGATAAATGAAACGGTGGAAAGTTGCATGGCAATGTATCTTGGAATGGCTATGAAAATGCCATGATAGGTAGGTATGGTGGCTATTTTGAGGAAGATATAAGGGGGTTTATGTGTGATAGAGCATATCATATCACGGGGTTTGGATGCCCCGGCGAATTTTGCACCGACTCTCAAGGTGAGAAAGGGCAATGGGCGGTACCGAAGAGGCTAGAAAATTGCGGAAAGGTAACTGTGCGTATAATCCATGGACTCACATTAGTCATAAAGAACTCATATACTTATTGCAAAAATTTATTAGCCCTCGAAGCAAAGTACTACTACGCATGCTCCTAGGGGAAGGGTTGGTAGGAGTTAACCATCGCGCGATCCCGACCGCCACACAAAGGAAGACAATCAACAAATACTTCATGCTCCGACTTTGTTACATAACGGTTCACCATACGTGCATGCTACGGGAATCACAAACTCCAACACATGTATTCTTCAATTCCACAATTACTCAACTAGCACAACTATGATATTACTACCTTTATATCTCAAAACAATTATCAAGCATCAAATTTCTCATGGTATTAATTAAAGCAAATTGCCATGCTATTTTAAGACTCTTAAAATAATATAAGTGAAGCATGAGAGATCAATAGTTTCTATAAAACAAATCCACCCACCTAGCTCTAAAAGATATAAGTGAAGCACTAGAGCAAAAACTATAAAGCTCAAAAAAATATAAGTGAAGCACATAGAGTATTCTATCAAATTCCAAATTATGTATGGCTCTCTCAAAAGGTGTGTACAGCAAGGATGATTGTGGCACACTAACAAACAAATACACAAATAACACAAGACGCTCCAAGCAAAACACATATCATGTGGTGAATAAAAATATAGCTCCAAGTAAAGTTACCGATGGAAGTAGATGAAAGAGGGGATGCCTTCCGGGGCATCCCCAAGCTTTGGATTTTAGGTGTCCTTAGATTATCTTGGGGTGCCATGGGAATCCCCAAGCTTAGGATCTTGCCACTCCTTGTTCCATAATCCATCAAATCTTTCACCCAAAACATGAAAACTTCACAACACAAAACTCAGCAGAAAACCTCGTGAGCTCCGTTAGCGAAAGAAAACAAAAGACCACTTCAAGGTACTGTAATGAACTCATTCTTTATTTATATGGTGTTAAACCTACTTTATTCCAACTTCTCTATGGTTTATAAACTATTTTACTAGCCATAGATTCATCAAAATAAGCAAACAACACATGAAAAACAGAATCTGTCAAAAACAGAACAGTCTATAGTAATCTGTAACTAACGCAAACTTATGGAACTCCAAAAATTATAAAATAAATTTCTGGACGTGAGGACTTTATCTATTAATCATCTGCAAAAATAATTAACTAAATAGCACTTTCCAAATAAAAATGGAAGCAATTCTTGTGAGCGCTAAAGTTTCTATTTTTTTACAGCAAGATTAAAAAGACTTCCCCCAAGTCTTCCCAATGGTTCTACTTGGCACAAACACTAATTAAAATATAAACACACATCTAACCAGAGGCTAGATAAATTATTTATTACTAAACATGAGCAAAAATCAAGGAATAAAAATAAAATTGGGTTGCCTCCCAACAAGCGCTATCATTTAACGCCCCTAGCTAGGCATAAAAGCAAGGATAGATCTAGGTAATGCCATCTTTGGTTTTAGGGAAGAAAAGAGCAAACTTGTTATCCATGGAATTAATATTTCTATTTTGATAAAGCACCTGTCCATTAATGGTAGAAGAAAGATTAAGTATGTTGCGGAAATTGGCATCTAGGCTAGCCTTTATCTCTTTGATAGATTCGTTTTGGTAAGAGAGCAAAAGAGATGTGGTTTCAACTTTCTCATTAATGGGGTGCCCAAATATAGTTTTCATCTTTTCATAGGTATCTATGGGGTCCCCTTCAAGAAAACCCTCTTCAAAGATAGAATCTAAGACTTGTTTGAACGAAGAGGGCAACCCAACATAAAAGCTCTTTAAGTAAACTTCAATTTGATATTGGGGTACATAGCTAGCCTAGATCCTTAACAACCTATCCCAAGCATCTTTCAAAGATTCATCGAGTAAATAACGAAAAATTCCAGAATCATCTTCATCAAAATTACTAAGGTTCTCATTGATAATTCCGACAAGTTTTTCCATAGTGTCTCTATTTATGAGTTTGGATAAAATAGCAGGATTGTCTAAAGCGCTAAAACTTGGGAGAGAAACCCCAACTCTTTTTGGTTCCGACATGGCGAGGGAAAAGCGAACGAAAAGAGGCAAACGAAAAAGAGAGGGCAAATAAAACGGCAAGGGTGAAGTTGGGGAGAGGAAAACGAGAGGCAAATGGAAAATAATGTAACGCGGGAGATAAGGGTTTGTGATGGGTACTTGGTATGTTGACTTTTGCATAGACTCCCCGGCAACGGCGCCAGAAATCCTTCTTGCTACCTCTTAAGAATTGCGTTGGTTTTCCCTTGAAGAGGAAAGGGTGATGTAGCAAAGTAGCGTAAGTATTTCCCTCAGTTTTTGAGAACCAAGGTATCAATCCAGTAGGAGGCCACGCACGAGTCCCTCGCACCTACACAAACAAATAAATCCTCGCAACCAACGCGATAAGGGGTTGTCAATCCCTACACGGTCACTTACGAGAGTGAGATCTGATAGATATGATAAGATAATATTTTTGGTATTTTCATGATAAAGATACAAAGCAAAATAAAAGGCAACGGAAATAGCTAAGTGTTGGAAGATTAATATGATGGAAAATAGACCCGGGAGCCATATGTTTCCCTAGTGGCTTCTCTCGTGAGCATAAGTATTTACGGTGGGTGAACAAATTACTGTTGAGCAATTGACAGAATTGAGCATAGTTATGAGAATATCTAGGTATGATCATGTATATAGGCATCACGTCCGAGACAAGTAGACCGACTCCTGCCTGCATCTACTACTATTACTCCACACATCGACCGCTATCCAGCATGCATCCAGAGTATTAAGTTCATAAGGACAGAGTAACGCTTTAAGCAAGATGACATGATGTAGAGGGATAAATTCATGCAATATGATATAAACCCCATCTTGTTATCCTCGATGGCAACAATACAATACGTGCCTTGCTGCCCCTACTGTCACTGGGAAAGGGCACCGCAAGATTGAACCCAAAGATAAGAACTTCTCCCATTGCAAGAAAGATCAATCTAGTAGGCCAAACCAAACTGATAATTCGAAGAGACTTGCAAAGATAACCAATCATACATAAAAGAATTCAGAGAAGATTCAAATATTGTTCATAGATAAACTTGATCATAAACCCACAATTCATCGGTCTCAACAAACACACCGCAAAAGAAGATTACATCGAATAGATATCCACGAGAGAGGGGGAGAACATTGTATTGAGATCCAAAAAGAGAGAAGAAGCCATCTAGCTAATAACTATGGACCCGAAGGTCTGAGGTAAACTACTCACACATCATCGGAGAGGCTATGGTGTTGATGTAGAAGCCCTCCGTGATCGATGCCCCCTCTGGCGGAGCTCCGGAACAGGCCCCAAGATGGGATCTCATGGGTACAGAAGGTTGCGGCGGTGGAATTAGGTTTTTGTCTCCGTATCTGGTAGTTTTGGGGTACGTAGGTATATATAGGAGGAAGGAGTATGTCGGTGGAGCAACAGGGGGTCCGCGAGGTGGAGGGCACGCCTGGGGGGGGGGTAGGCGCGCCCCTACCTCGTGCCCTCATGGTTGATGTCTTGACATAGGGTCCAAGTCCTCTGGATCACGTTCATTCTGAAAATCACGTTCCCGAAGGTTTCATTCCGTTTGGACTCCGTTTGATATTCTTTTTCTGCAAAACTCTGAAATAGGCAAAAAAAAACAGCAATTCTGGGCTGGGCCTCCGGTTAATAGGTTAGTCCCAAAAATAATATAAAAGTGTATAATAAAGCCCAATAATGTCCAAAATAGAATATAATATAGCATGGAACAATCAAATATTATATATACGTTGGAGACGTATTGTTGCAAAGCCATTCATATTTTATTCTTGCATTATATATTATGTATTCCAACTTTACCATGTCTTATACCCTCCAATACAAACCATAGATTCGTCAAAATAAGCAGACAATGCAAAGAAAACATAATCTGTCAAAAACAGAACAGTGTGTAACAATTTGAAAACTTCGAATACTTCTGTAACTCAAAAAATTCTGAAAAATTAGGACAACGTGGAAAATTTGTATATCAATCTTGTGTACAAAAATCAGGATTTTATCGCGCTTCTTTTATTTTTTTTAAAAAAATACTAGACACAAAAGTTTCTGTTTTTCAACAAGATCAAATCAACTATCACCCAACATGATCCCAAAGGCTTTGCTTGGCTCAAACACTAATTAAAACATAAAAAACACAATCATAACAGTAGATAATTGTGCAAACACTCAAGAACAGAAAGAAAAAGATAAAAATATATTTTATTCATTGGGTTGCCTCACAACAAGCGTTATTATTTCATTCCCCTAGCTAGGCATAATGCATAGATCTAAGTATTGTCATCTTTATTTTCATTTTCCTTAGAGGTGTTTTTGTGAGGAGGTTTTGCAAAAAAAACATAGAACACCTTATCCATAGAGACTTTAGCACTATCAAGTTGCTTATCATCATATCCCCTTTGATTTCCGGCAACAATTCAAAATAAGTGTTGATTAACATCATTGAAAACTTGTTGGATTATATCTAAAATAGGGACTTCCTTTTTAATGTTCTCTTCAAAGATTTGATTATCCCAAAGCAAATGTTTTAGCACATAATCACTATTATAAAGAATCTCATCTATCACCGGGTTTTCACGATTCATACCATAGAAATAAAAAAAATCCCTAGCTTCCCGTATTATGTAATCAAATTCATTCATAAGAACAAGGGTGGCCAAAGTTTTAGCTTCGGGATTCTTTATAATGGGTAACTCAAAAAACAATCTTTGCAAGGTAGGATGGGTACAGATAAATTTATTTTCAAGTTACAGAACTAGTGCTGAAATAGCTTCCGCATAAGATTTAGTCCGTTTAAGTATAGGAACATCGTCAAGACATAAATTTCGAGCACAATTGAAGAATTCTTGGATACATTCTTTTCCTATAACATTCCCTTGCCCCAAAACAAAAGTTTTAGCCTCCAGATTGCCAGATCGTCTAATTTTAGGAGTTAGGCCATCATCTGTTTCTGCCATACCAAAATCACTCATGGTGACAAGTTCAAGCAAGTAAAAGATCTGACTAGAAAAATGGCGAACGAAAAAGAGGGCGAATAAAACAACAAATTTTATGAAGTGGGGGAGATGAAAATGAGAGGAAAATGAAATGAGAGGAAAATGAAAAATAATGTAAATTGCAAGGAGATGAGATTTTTGATTAGGAACCTGATAGGTGTTGATGATGTCTCCCCGGTAACGGCGGCAGAAACTCCTTTTGATGCGGCTTGAACTACGTCGGTATTTTCGCAAAGAGGAAGGGATGATGCAGCACAACTACGGTAGGTATTTCCCTGAGTAATGAGACCAAGGTTATCGAACCAGTAGGAGAACCATGCAACACTATGTAAACAGTACCTGCACACAAAGAACAAATACATGCAACCCGATGTGTAAGAGGGGTTGTCAATGCCTCCCGGGTAAAAAGGTAAATAAACTTGTAGTAGATTGGATAAATAGATCTCGCGGAAACGCGAATTGAAATAAATAACAAAAAAGTGCAGAAAGGTATTTTTGGGTTTTGGGATTAATAGATCTGAAAATAAAAGCGAATACAAATAGATCTCGAAGGAAAATATGATAAAGAAGAGATCCAGGGGCCGAAGATTTCACAAGTGGCTTCTCTCGAGAAAAATAGCATATGGTGGGTGATACGTCTCCAACATATCTATAATTTTTGATTGTTCCATGCTATTATATCATCTATCTTGGATGTTTTATATGCATTTATATGCTATTTTATACTCGCTCCGTCCCAAATTAAGTGACTCAACTTATGATTTTTGGGACTAACCTATTAACCTAGAGCTGTTGGGGAACGTATCATGCAATTTCAAAAAATTTATTACGATCACGCAAGATCTATCTAGGAGATGCATAGCAACGAGAAGGGGAGAGTGTGTCCACGTATCCTCGTAGACCAAATGCGGAAGCGTTCGGTTAAGACGGTTGATGTAGTCGAACGTCTGCACGATCCAACCGATCTAGTACTGAACGTATGGCACCTCCGTGTTCAGCACACGTTCAGCTCAATGACGTCCCTCGAACTCTTGATCCAGCAGAGGGTCGAGGGAGAGTTCCGTCAGCATGACGGCGTGGTGACAGTGATGTGATCCGCGCATGGCTTCTCCTAAGCACTATGACGCTATGACCGAAGGAGTAAACTATGGAGGGGGCACTGCACGTGGCTAAGAGAACAATTGATGTGCTTTGGGGTGCCCCTGCTCCCGTATATAAAGGAGGAGGGGAGGAGGCTGGCCACAAGGGGCGTGCCAAGGAGAGGGGAGTCCTACTAGGACTCCAGTCCTAGTAGGATTCGCCCCCCTTTTTTCCTTCTACCGGGGAAAAGGGGGAGGAGAGGGAGTAGGAGAAGGAAAGGGGGGTGGTGCTCCCTTCCCTAGTCCAATTCGGCCTCCTCCCTTGTGGGGGGAGCACCAGCCCCTTGTGGGCTGGTTAGCCTCCCTCCTATGTCCCATATGGCCCATATCTTTCCCCGGGGGGTTCCGGTAACCCCTCCGGTACTCCGGTATGTACCCGATACACTCCGGAACCCTTCCGGTGTCCGAATACTACCTTCCAATATATCAATATTTACCTCTCGACCATTTCGAGACTCCTCGTCATGTCCGTGATCTTATCCGGGACACCTAACAAACTTCGGTCACCAAACACATAACTCATAAATACAAATCATCATCGAAAGTTAAGCGTGCAGACCCTACGGGTTCGAGAACTATGTAGACATGACCGTGACACCTCTCCGGTCAATAACCAATAGCAGAACCTGGATGCTCATATTGGTTCCTACATATTCTATGAAGATCTTTATCGGTCAAACCGTTATGACAACATACATTATTCCCTTTGTCATCGGTATGTTACTTGCCCGAGATTCGATCATCGGTATCTCCATATCTAGTTCAATCTCATTACCGGCAAGTCTCTTTACTCGTTCCGTAATGCATCATCCCGCAACTAACTCATTAGTCACATTGCTTGCAAGGCTTATTATGATGTGCATTACCGAGAGGGCCCAGAGATGCCTCTCCGATACTCGGAGTGACAAATCCTAATCTTGATCTATGCCAACCCAACAAACACCGTCGGAGACACCTGTAGAGCATCTTTATACTCACCCAGTTACGTTGTGACATTTGATAGCACACAAGGTGTTCCTCCGGTATTCGGGAGTTGCATAATCTCATAGTCAAAGGAATATGTATAAGTCATAAAGAAAGCAATAGCAATAAAACTTAACAATCATTATGCTAAGCTAACGGATGGGTCTTGTCCATCACATCATTCTCCTAATGATGTGATCCCATTCATCAAATGACAACACATGTCTATGGTTAGGAAACTTAAACAACTTTGATTAACGAGCTAGTCCAGTAGAGGCTTATTAGGGCACTGTGTTTTGTCTATGTATCCACACATGTATCAAGTTTCCGGTTAATACAATTCTAGCATGAATAATAAACATTCATCATGATATAAGGAAATATAAAAAACAACTTTATTATTGCCTCTAGGGCATATTTCCTTCAGTATCCCACTTGCACTAGAATCAATAATCTAGTTCACATCACCATGTGATTTAACACCAATAGTTCACATCACCATGTGACAGACACCCAAAGGGTTTACTAGAGTCAATAATCTAGTTCACATTGCCATGTGATTAACACCCAAAGAGTTCTAAGGTGTGATCATGTTTTGCTTGTGAGAGAAGTTTAGTCAATGGGTCTGCCACATTCAGATCCGTATTTATTTTGCAAATTTCTATATCTACAATGCTCTGCATGGAGCTACTCTAGCTAATTCCTCCCACTTTTAATATGTATCCAGATTGAGACTCAGAGTCATCTAGATCAGTGTTAAATCTTGCATCGATGTAACTCTTCACGATGAATTCTTTATCACATCCATAACCGAGAAATATTTCCTTAGTCCTCTAAGGATAATTTTGACTGATGTCCAGTGATCTACTCCTGGATCACTATTGTACCACTTTGCCAAACTCATGGCAAGGTACACAATAGGTCTGGTATACAACATGACATACTTTATAGAACCTATGGCTGAGGCACAGGGAATGACTTCCATTCTCTCTCTATCTTCTGCCATGGTCGGGTTTTGATTCTTACTCAACCTCATACCTTACAACTCAGGCAATAACTCCTTCTTTGACTGATCCATTTTGAAGTCCATCAGAATCTTATCAAGGTATGTACTCATCGAAAGTCTTATCAATCGTCTTGATCTATCTTTATAAATCTTGATGCCCAATATGTAAGTAGCTTCACCGAGGTCTTTCTTTGAAAAACTCCTTTCAAGCACTCCTTTATGCTTTCCAGAAAATTCTACATCATTTCCGGTCAACAATATGTGATTCGAATATACCTATCAGAAAGGCTGTAGTGCTCCCACTCACTTACTTGTAAATACAGGCTTCACGACAAGTCTGTATAAAACTATATGATTTGATCAACTCATCGAAGCGTATATTCCAACTCTGAGATGCTTGCACCAGTCCATAGATGGATCGCTGGAGCTTGCACACTTTGTTAGCACCTTTAGGATTCATAAAACCTTCTAGTTGCATCATATACAACTCTTCTTTAATAAATCCATTAAGGAATACAGTTTTGACATCCATTTTCTAGATTTCATAAAATGCGGCAATTGCTAACATGATTCAGATAGACTTTTAAGCATCGATACGAGTGAGAAAATCTCATCGTAGTCAATGATATGTCTCCAACGTATCTATAAATTTTGATTGCTCCATGCTATATTATCTACTATTTTGGACTATATTGGGCTTTATTTTCCACTTTTATATTATTTTTGGGACTAACCTATTAATCGGAGGCCCAGCCCAGAATTGCTATTTTTTTTGCCTATTTCAGTGTTTCGAAGAAACGGAATATCAAATGGAGTCCAAACGGAATAAAATCTTCGGGAACGTGATTTTCTCACCGAACGTGATCCAGGAGACTTGGACCCTTCTCCAAGGAACAAAAGAGGCGGTCATGAGGGTGGGGGGCGCCCCCCTAGGGCGCGCCCCCTGCCTCATGGGCCCCTCGTTGCTCCTCCGGCGTACTTCTTCCTCCTATATATACACACGTACCCCCAAACGATCAGAACAGGAGCCAAAAACCTAATTCCACCGCCGCAACTTTCTGTATCCATGAGATCCCATTTTGGGGCTTGTTCCGGAGCTCCGCCGGAAGAGGGCCGTCATCACGGAGGGCTTCTACATCACCATAGCCCCTCTGATGAAGTGTGAGTAGTTTACTTCAGACCTTCGGGTCCATAGTTAGTAGCTAGATGGCTTCTTCTCTCTCTTTGAATCTCAATACAAAGTTCTCCCCCTCTCTCGTGGAGATCTATTCGATGTAATCTTCTTTTTGCGGTGTGTTTGTTGAGACCAATGAATTGTGGGTTTATGATCAAGTCTATCTATGAATAATATTTGAATCTTCTCTAAATTCTTTTATGCATGATTGGTTATGTTTGCAAGTCTCTTCGAATTATCCGTTTGGTTTAGCCAACTAGATTGGTAGTTCTTGCCATGGGAGAAGTGCTTAGCTTTGGGTTCGATCTTGCGGTGTCCTTACCCAGTGACAGAAGGGGCAGCAAGGCACGTATTGCATCGTTGCCATCGAGGATAACAAGACGGGGTTTATTTCATATTGCATGAATTTATCTCTCTACATCATGTCATCTCGCTTAAGGCGTTACTCTGTTTTTAACTTAATACTCTAGATGCATGCTGGATAGCGGTCGATGAGTGGAGTAATAGTAGTAGATGCAGAATCGTTTCGGTCTACTTGTCACGGACGTGATGCCTATATACATGATCATGCCTAGATATTCTCATAATTATGCTCAATTCTATCAATTGCTCAACAGTAATTTGTTCACCCACCGTAGAATACTTATGCTCTTGAGAGAAGCCACTAGTGAAACCTATGGCCCCCGGGTCTATTCTCATCATATCAATCTCCATCACTTTAATATTATTTTGCTATTTACTTTGTATTTACTTTTTTTACTTTGCATATTTATATCAAAAATACCAAAAATATTCTATCTATCAGATCTCACACTCGTAAGTGACCGTGAAGGGCTTGACAACCCCTAATCGCGTTGGTTGCGAGTAGCTATCGTTTTGTGCAGGTACGAGGGACTTGAGCATGGCCTCCTACTGGATTGATACCTTGGTTCTCAAAAACTGAGGGAAATACTTACGCTACTTTGCTGCATCATCCCTTCCTCTTCGGGGAAAACCAACGCAAGCTCAAGACGTAGCAGTCAACACCTTGAACTTGTCGAAAACCTTTTGCGACAATTCGAGATTTGTAGATAGTAACACTACTATCAGCGTCCGTCTTCCTCTTGAAGATCCATTTATTCTCAATGGCTTGCCGATCATCGAGCAAGTCAATCAAAGTCCATACTTTGTTCTCATACATGGATCCCATCTCAGATTTCATGGCCTCAAGCCATTTCGCGGAATCTGGGCTCATCATCACTTCCTCATAGTTCGTAGGTTCGTCATGGTATAGTAACATGACTTCCAGAACATGATTACCGTACCACCCTGGTGCGGACCATACTCTGGTTTACCTACGAGGTCGGTAGTAACTTGATCTGAAGTTTCATGATCATCATCATTAGCTTCCTCGCTAATTAGTGTAATAATCACTGGAACTGATTTTTGTGATGAACTACTTTCCAATTCGGGAGAAGGTACAATTACCTTATCAAGTTCTACTTTCCTCCCACTCACTTCTTTCGAGAGAAACTCCTTCTCTAGAAAGGATCCATTCTTTGCAAAAAATATCTTGCCTTTGGATCTGTGATAGAAGGTGTACCCAACAGTTTCTTTTGGGTATCCTATGAAGATGCACTTCTCTGACTTGGGTTTGAGCTTATCAGTTTGAAACTTTTTCACATAAGCATCGCAAACCCAAACTTTAGGAAACGACATCTTTGGTTTCTTGCCAAACCATAGTTCATACGGTATCGTCTCAACAAATTTAGATGGTGGCCTATTTAACGTGAATGCAGTTTTCTCTAATGCATAACCCCCAAAACAATAACGGTAAATCGGTAAGAGACATCATAGATCGCACCATATCTAATAAAGTACAGTTACGACGTTCGGACACACCATTACGCTGTGGTGTTCCAGGTGGCGTGAGTTGTGAAACTATTCCACATTGTTTTAAATGAAGACCAAACTCATAACTCAAATATTCACCTTCCCGATCAGATCGTAGAAACTTTATTTTCTTGTTACGATGATTCTCAACTTCACTCTATAATTCTTTGAACTTTTGAAATGTTTCAGACTTGTGTTTCATTATGTAGATATACCCATATCTGCTCAAATCATTTGTGAAGGTCAGAAAATAACGCTACCTGCCGCGAGCCTCAACACTCATCGGACCGCATACATTGGTACGTATTATTTCCAATAAGTCAGTGGCTCACTTCATTGTTCCGGAGAATAAAGTCTTAGTCATTTTTCCCATGAGGCATGGTTTGCAAGCATCAAATGATTCATAATCAAGTGATTCCAAAAATCCATTCGCATGGAGTTTCTTCATGCGCTTTACACCAATATGACCTAAACGGCAGTGCCACTAGTATGTTGCACTGTCATTATCAATTTTGCATCTTTTGGCAATATTGTGAATATGTGTATCACTACGAACGAGATTCAATAAACCATTCACCTTGGGTGTATGATCATAGATGGTTTTATTAATGTAAACAGAATATCAATTATTCTTTGACTTAAATGAACAACTGTATTGCAATAAACATGATCCAATCATATTCATGCTCAACGCAAACACCAAATAACATTTATTTTAGGTTCAACACTAATCCTGAAGGTAAAGGGAGTGTCCGAGATGGTGATCTTATCAACCTTGGAATCACTTCCAACACACATCGTCACCTTGCCCTCAACTAGTATTTGTTCACTTTGCAACTCCTCTTTCGAGTTACAAATCTTCGCAACTCAACTGGTATCAAATACCCAGGGGCTACTATGAAAACTAGTAAAGTACACATCAATAACATGCATTGGATGTTTTATATGCATTTATATGCTACTTTATATGATTTTTGGGACTAACCTATTAACCTAGAGCCCAGTGCCAGTTTCTGTTTTTCCTTGTTTTTGAGTTTTGTAGAAAAGGAATATCAAACGGAGTCCAATTGAGCTAAAAATTTATGGTGATTTTTTATGGACCAAAAGAAGCCCCCGAAGCAAAAGAGTTGGGCCAGAAGAGCCACGAGGCCTCCACAAGGGTGGGGGGATCGCCCTACCCCCTGGGGGCGCCCTCGGTCTTGTGGGCTCCTCGTGGACCCCCTGACTTGTTCTCTATGCCAAATTTCCTATAAATATAGAAACCCCCAGAAATAAACCTAGATTGGGAGTTCCGCCACCGCAAGCCTTTGTGGCCACGAAAAACCAATTGAGAGCCCGTTCCGGCACCCTGCCGGAGGGGTAAACCATCACCGGTGGCCATCTTCATGATCCGGATGCTCTCCATGACGAGGAGGGAGTAGTTCACCCTCGGGGCTGAGGGTATGTACCAGTAGCTATGTGTTTGATCTCTCTCTCTCTCATGTTCTTGATTTGGCATGATCCTGATGCACCATGAGCTTTGTTACTATAGTTGAATCATATGGTGTTTCTACCCCTCTACCTTCTTGTGATGAATTGACTCTTACCTTTGAGGTTTCACTATTATCGGATTGAATACTATTATGGATTTGAGAACACTTAATGTATGTCTTGCGTGGAATACCCGTGGTGACTATGGGGTATTCTATTGATTCACTTGATGTATGTTTTGGCACTCAACTCGCGGATTCCTGAGGTGACATTGGGGTAATCTATGCATAGGTGTTGATGCACATTTTCGTCCTTGTTTCTCCGGTAGGAATCTTGGGGCACTCTTTGAGGTTCTTTATGTTGGATTGAATATTATGAATCTGAAGTTGTTTGATGCACATTGTATAATTGACCCATGGATACTTGTGGTGACATTGGAGTATCTAGGTGACATTAGGGTTGATTGATGTGTGTCATATGGTGTTATTTTACTACGAACTCTAGGGCTGTTTGTGAAACTTATAGGAATAGCTCAATGGATTGATCGAAAAGAATAACTTTGAGGTGGTTTAGTACCCTACAAGCAATTTCATCTTATGTTCTCCGTAATAGGAACTTTGGAGTGACTTTTGTCGCACGTTGAGGGATTGACATATGATCTAATTATGTTATCATTGTTGAGAGAAATGGCACTAGTGAAAGTATGAACCCTAGGCCTTGTTTTCAAGAATTGCAATACCGTTTTTGCTCACTTTTGTTACTTGCTACCTTGCTTTTTTTTATATTTTCAGATTACAAAAACCTATATCTACCATCCATATTGCACTTGTATCACCATCTCTTGGCCGAACTAGTGCACCTATACAATTTACCATTGTATTGGGTGTGTTGGGGACCCAAGAGACACTTTGTTATTTGGTTGCAGGGTTGTTTGAGAGAGACCATGTTCATCCTACGCACGGATTGATAAACCTTAGGTCATCCACTTGAGGGAAATTTGCTACTGTCCTACAAAACTTTGCGCTTGGAGGCCCAACATGAGTCTACAAGATGAAGGTTGCACAGTAGACATCAGTGGGTAATCAAATTACTGTTGGGAAATTGATAGAACTTCAAATAATTATGACGATATCCAGGCAATGATCATTATATAGGCATCACGTCCAAGATTAGTAGACCGACTCCTGCCTGCATCTACTACTATTACTCCACACATCGACCGCTATCCAGCATGCATCTAGTGTATTAAGTTCATGGAGAAACGGAGTAGTGCAATAAGAACGATGACATGATTTAGACAAGATCTATTCATGTAGGAATAGACCCCATCTTGTTATCCTTAATAGCAACATACATACGTGTAATTTCCCCTTCTATTACTCGGATTGAGCACCGTAAGATTGTACCCGTCACAAAGCACCTCTTCCCATGGCAAGAAAAATTGATCTAGTCGGCCTAACTAAACCAAAGATTCGACGAAGAAATACGAGGCTATAAATAATTGATACGTCTCCAACGTATCTGTGATTTTTGTTTGTTCCATGGTATTATATTATATGCTTTGGATGTTTTATATGCCTTAATATTCTACTTTATATTATTTTTGGGACTAATCTATTAACCTAGAGCTCAGTGCCAGTTACTGTTTTTTCCCTGTTTCCGAGTTCCGCAGAAAAGGAATACCAAACGGAGTCCAAATGGAATGAAACCTTCACGATGATTTTTCTTGGACCAGAAGACAACCAGGAGACTTGGAGATGAATTCAGAGGAGCCAGGAGGTGGCCACAAGGACGGAGGGCGTGCCCAGGGGGTAGGGCACACCCCCACCCTTATGGGCCCCCATGCACCTCCAGACCTAATTCTTTCGCCTATATATTCCCAAATATCCCCAAACCACCAGAGGCATCGATGAAAACACTTTTCCATTGCTGCAACCTTCTGTACCCATGAGATCAGGGACCTTTTCCAGCACCCTGTCGGAGGGGGATTCGATCATGGAGGGCTTCTGACATCAACTCTATTGCCCTTCCGATGAAGTGTGAGTAGTTTACCATAGACCTACGTGGCCATAGCTAGTAGCTAGATGGCTTCTTCTCTCTCTTTGATTCTCAATACCATGTTCTCCTCGATGTTCTTGGAGATCTATTCGATGTAGTACTTTTTGCGGTGTGTTTGCCGAGATCCGAGGAATTGTGGATTTATGATCAGCTTATCTAAGAATATTATTTGAAATCTTCTGTGAATTCTTTTATGCATGATTTGATATCTTTGTAATTCTCTTCAAACTATCGGTTTGGTTTGGCCAACTAGATTGGTTTTTCATGCAATGGGAGAAGTGCTTAGCTTTGAGTTCAATCTTGTGGTGTCCTTTCCCAGTGACAGTAGGGGAAGCAAGGCACGTATTGTATTGTTGCCATCGAGGATAAAAAGATGGGGTTTTCATCATATTGCTTGAGTTAATTCCTCTACATCATGTCATCTTACTTAATGCGTCACTCTGCCCTTCAAGAACTCAATACTCTAGATGCAAGCATGAGTTGGTCGATGTGTGAAGTAATAGTAGTAGATGCAGAATCGTTTTGGTCTACTTGACACGGACGTGATGCCTATATTCATGATCATTGCCTTAGATATCATTATAACTTTGCGCTTTTCTATCAATTGCTCGGCAGTAATTTGTCCACCCACCGTATTATTTGCTTTCTTGAGAGAAGCCTCTAGTGAAATCGATGGCCCCTGGGTCTATTTTCCATCATATAAGTTTCTATCTTCCATCATATTACTTTCCGATCTACAATATTAGTTTCCGATTTACTATTTTGCAATCTTTTACTTTCTGGTCTACAAACCAAAAATACCAAAAAAATATTTACTTTATCATTTATCTATCTTCATCAGATCTCACTTTTGCAAGTAACCGTGAAGGGATTGGCAACCCCTTTATCGCGTTGGGTGCAAGTTGTTTGATTGTTTGTTGAGGTATTCGGTGATTTGTGCGTTGTCTCCTACTGGATTGATACCTTGGTTCTCAAACTGAGGGAAATACTTAACTCTACTTTGCTGCATCACCCTTTCCTCTTCAAGGGAAAAACCAACGCAAGCTCAAGAAGTAGCAGGAAGAATTTCTGGCGCCATTGCCGGGGAGATCTATGCCAAGTCAAGACATACCAAGTACCCATCATAAACTCTCATCTCTTGCATTACATTATTTGCCATTCACCTCTCGTTTTCCTCTCCCCCACTTCTAAAACGATTTTCGAAAAGATTTTCCTTTTCTTCGCCCTTCTTTCGTTTGATCTTATGTTTGCTTGTGTTTCCATGTGCCTTTTATTTTGCTCACATTTTTGCTTGCTAAAATATCTACTGATATGGATCCACTCAAAGTTTTCTACCCGGATCATCTTCAATCCATATGTGCTCGTGCTGAAACCCCAACCAATTTAGTTGAGGGAAAATCTTTGGACAGCAGCATACTTCTCGTTAGGGACTTCTCGTTAGGGGTCTTACCTTACCTAAGACCCCTTCGGGATATCTTTTGAAAACCTTTTCTCTGAAAAGAAAAGATGTTTGCGATCCCTTGCCCGCTCGATTAAAGAAAGTGGGATCTGGCCTTGCATTTTTTAGATAGGGCTCCCTCACGGCATTCTTGCTCTTGCATTTGAAAGTCGAATCAGGATTCCATCTAGAGAAAGGTTCCGAATGGAACTAGTGAATGTGTATGCCGAACGTAGGCAGGTATACCTGACCTTTGATATTAAGCTATGATCTCTCTTCTCTCTCTTGAAGTTCCCACAAAGCGACTCTGAACCTAAGACCGGGTTGTGGGATGTCTTTTGATATTCTAAACTAAGAAAAACGCAATTGGATTTCTTTTTATATCCCTATGATAGGAAATGAAAGAAAAGGTCGAGCTTAAGCCGATTCCATTGCGGAAAGAAAAGAGGCTCTCCCATTCCCACCTGATACGTCAAAAGCAATTGACTAATAAGGGGAACCAACCAGTCGAATTCGATTGATTATGTCACTCCGCATTACTAGAAAAGGGCAGCAGCTTTCTACTAAAATGGGCTTTGGCACTCCTTCCGCTATTACTCGAAATAATAATAATAGTGAAAGGGCAGTCGAATTTGTGACTACGTCAAAGGCTCGTTTCACTCGAATTTAAAGGCTGTAACTCCTACTTATTTCTATTAATTAAAGCTTGCCCATGGCTGCTTTCTTCCCATTCTTTCTTCTTTCTCCGTCACTAGATTCCGGTTAAAACGCTTGGTCCACCCATGCTTTTCCTCTCCATTTTTCATATGGAAAGGGAAAGCAGTGCCAACTTATTGGAATTCTGCATGGCATATTTCCCAACCTTCATTCCTGCTATTCCAGGCTCTAGTGCTCAGTCATAAACCTATTGCCCGCTCCGCTTTCCCATTCCTATTGCTTTCGGTATCTGAATCTTCCTGAATTCAAGTAGAGAATACCAGGGCTTTCTTCTTCTTTGATTTTCCTTGGGGCAGAGGATAAAAAAAATGGATTTCCGACATAGCACCTGCGGCATTAGGATTCTAAGATTTAGGAGGGGAAGGCTGAGGAGAGGGATCACATGCATTGAAGCAATCTCAAGATTCAGAAACGATCAAAATAATGGTACGGGGAGAAGAAAGAGAGGAGAGTCACGAAAATAGGGTAAACGCAAAGAGACGATGAAAAGCAATCAGAGAGGAGAGGGAAGAATGACAATGGAAATCATAAAGCTCAGCGAGGAGCACATTACTATGAATAATAATGGAGAGGGACATTAAAGGGGAAAACTGAGCAAAGAGATATAAAAATATATTAGAAAAGCTTTTCACTTCTACTTCGTTTTCTTGTTTAGATTCATTACTTCAGTGATTGAACATGGGCAGATACCTATAAGGACCCCATTTCATTGACCTTCGCCCTTTTATATCCCTCGTTAAGATATGTTATCCGGACCAACTCCCACGTAGAAAACCAAGAGCAGTGAGTTACAAAACCAAGAGCAGTTAGAATCGCGTAGCTGCGTGCCCCTTTTTCTGACTAGCTTCTTGTGAAAAGCATTTCAGGCACGAGCACACCTGATGAACTCAGAAACCTACTATGGAATCAATCAACCCATCGCACCCGAGTGCTCTGCTCTCCAAGCTCTGCGCAGGTGTTTTTACATTAAAATCCCCGAACGATTTTATGCTATCAAAGTAGGTGGATTGGTCTGTGGTGCTCACTAAACCTGCTATTGGACGGGATCAGACATAGGTCTTAGATGATCTCGATCTTGAAGAAAGCATAACTAATGTCATTTTAAGAGAAAGATGGCACTATGGATTGAAGGTAGCTTTTTCTCCATATGGGAAATCAAAACTTCATTTGATTGAGCGCTATAGGTTAAGTTGGTTGGTTAGTGTATCACGACCGGGGACACCTGGCACTGACTCATTCCTGTCTTCTTCAAAACCGAAACGGATAGGTTGTCTTAAAGATCATTTCTATAGCGAGAAGGAGGAACTTTCTTACTAAGGCAACTCGTAGATTTTAAACGCATTCATCTTTCCTTTTTCTTGAACAGCTCA